>NC_053424.1:99719328-99745070 GCF_007990345.1 Gossypium hirsutum | reverse complement strand
TGATCTACAATTTCACGGAAATTTTTCGTAAAAATTTCGTTCGAAAGTTTCGACGTTTGGGCACTCAATTTAGTCAAAAGGACTAAATTGTAAATAGTGCAAAAGTTGAGTTCTACATCTTAGAGGTGTCTAATTGTTATGAAATTTTAAATTGGAGGTCTTTATGTGGTAATTAGACCATTAGTTAGTTGATGGACAAAAATAGACATAAGAAATGGGTGAAATAGATTTTTTTAATGGGGCATTTAGTCATTGGTTATTAAATAGAATTAAATGGGAAAAAGATGGCAAAATATGCTCATCTCTTCATGTGAACGAAATCAGCAAGGGGAAGCCATATTTAGGGTTTAAGCTTTCAAGCTCCATAGTAAGTGATTCTAAGCCCCGTTTTTAATGTTCTTCGTATTTTTGGAGTCCCGGTAACTTGGTTTAGCTTATTCTACCATTAATTCATGTTAGGGTTCATATTTGGAAAAATATCCATAGGTGAAATGTGTTTATTTTGCTGTTTTATGGTGGAATATGAAGCTAGAGATTATGTTAAACAACTTTTGCTAAGCAATTTTAAGCGAAAACGGGTAAATAGACATAATCGGTAAAAATAATTAATATTCAAAAGTATGTGTTGGAGTGGGAATTTGATGTTTCCATAGAAGGGAAAAATGTTCAGAATGTTATAAAACTTAAGAATAAGTGATGAAGTTTAATTTCCGAGCTTGGGACAAAGTGTAATTATGCAAAGTTTGGGGCAAATTGTAATTTTCAAAAAGTTGGGTGGTGGATATTTTAATAAATGTGGACTTTAACGAGTTAAATTTGCTATTATAGATCAAGAAAGACGTGAAGAGTATATCAAACGAGGAAAAGAAAGATAGTGGAGTAAAGTGCAAAATTACGATATTTTGCACCGAGGTAAGTAACACGTGACTTAATGTATTATTTGATATTATTTGATATATGTTGAGATTTATTTGGAATTAAAATAAATGTTTGGCAATATCCTAAAAATGTTGTTAAATCGGGAAAGGTGATAAAGGGTTGCAATATATGGGTTATGGGTTGAACACTCGGAATAAGCCGTAGTATGTTGTATATAAAAGGGGTTGTTGTGTGCTGATTCCCCGATTTATGGGTGGTGCTATGTGCGTGATCCACCATATCTTTGAAATGTGAAAGGGGGTTGCTATGTGCTGATTCCCCCGAGGGGTTGCTAAGTGCTGATTCCCCGGTTCATTGGTGGTGCTAAGTGCGATATCCACCAATCTTTGAAATGTGAAAGGGGTTGCTATGTGCTGATTCCCCGAGGGGTTGCTAAGTGCGATATCCATTGTATATTTGAAATGAAAAGGGGGTTGCTATGTGCTGATTCCCCGAGGGGTTGCTAAGTGATGATTCCCCGATTCAGTGGTGGTGCTAAGTGCGAGATCCACCAATAACGGTTAACATTCCGAGTGTTCAACGAAAAAGTGTGGAAGGTGAATATTGCCATATGGTGGAAATTTTATGGGGTAAATATTGAGTTGGACACTAAATCGATCCATGTATGAGATGGGCGAAAATATCAAAACGAAAAAGGAACGATTTAATTATAAACTGTGTTGAACAACAGCAGTTGGGTAACTTTGAAAAATCACCATAAATGGTGGAAAATGAATGGGAAGCTGAATAATATATGAAATTGAAGCTGGATGTGTCTGTTTTCATATGAAAGAAATAGAATAAGCAAAAGAGTTGTATTTTTGGAGATATCTGAATTTTACTAAAACAGGGCTGGATTGATTTCGAGATCCCTGTTCAACTTTGGAAAATTACCAAAAATTTAAAAAAATAATTATGGCATGAAATTTATATCCCTGGAATCCTTATTGAGTCTATTTTTATTAGAAACAAGAAAACCCATTTTTAAATTTTGTACAGAGAGTTAAGTAAATTTTAGTGAGGAAGGGTCAGAACCGTTGGGCAGTGAAACAGGGGAAGTTTTAATGAATAAACTGTACTAATTGGCTGGGTTAAAAATTCTGAAATTTTTATGGTGAAATGGTATATGAGTCTAGTTTCAGGGAAAATTTACGGAACTCAATTTGGAGCCCTGTAGCTCCAGATAAAAATAAATTAGCGACTATGACGCAGAAAAACAGCTTGCTGGAAATTGCCTAAACAATAAAGTTATTCATGAATAAGTTTATATTTTGGTGTAGTTATGGGAGTAATTACTTATTTATCATGTGTTTACTTACTAAGCTATATGCTTACTCGATTTTATTTTTCTCTTGGTTATAGTGACTTCCAACAACTCGGAAATTGGAACGAAGTCAGACAATCATCTACACTATCCTTCACATTTGGGGTATTTTACTACTAGTGTTCCGAAATTTTATGGCATGTATAGACACTTTATGTAATGTGGGATCATCATTAAATATATGTTATGGTTCCCTTTTAAATGTAGTGTTTATTAATAGTTAAACTATATGTGTGTTTATACAAATGAAATTGGTTGGTATATTGGAATGTGTTCTAAATTTGCAGGAGGTTTAAGCAAAAATAAGTAGGAATGCTGTCGAAAATTTTTAAAATTTAGTAATACCTCATACTCTGTTCCGGTAAGGAATACGGGTAAGGGGTGTTACATTTTAGTGGTATCAGAGCTACGGTTTAGTCGGTTCTCGGACCAATAAAATACGTGTGGAAGTCAGTCTATACATGCCATAAAATTATTGTGATAGTGTGATGATTTCTGACAATTTAAAATTTTGTTTTATATAGTAAATGGATCCTGATCGAAGTGTGGCAGATGATGTTGAAAGTAACGCGCCGGCTCTCGCGCAAGGGACCGCGCAGGAAGAGAGTAGACATGAGACACATGGACAGGATGAGGCTCGGGAAGCCTTCCTCCGAATGATGAGTGATTGGTATATAAAATATGTCGTGTAAATCCGAATGTTCCTCCTCCTCCACCCCCTCCTATTCCTCAACCGGTCCCGTAGCTCCACGGAGTGCCGAATTGGTGAGATCAAGTAAGCCACCTGTTGATAGAATTCGAAAGCATGGGGCTGAAGATTTTAGGGCCAATGTTGATGATGATCCGGAAAAAGCCGAGTTTTGGCTTGAAAATACTATTCGGGTATTTGATGAATTATCTTGCACCCCTGAAGAATGTTTGAAATGTGCTGTGTCTTTATTGAAGGATTCGGCATATCGTTGGTGGAAAACATTGATATCGGTGGTTCCAAAAGAAAGAGTTACTTGGGACTTCTTTCAGGAAGAATTTAGAAAGAAATATGTAAGCCAACGATTTATTGATCAAAACGCAAAGAGTTTCTCGGTTGAAACAGGGCCGAATGTCCGTAGCAGAATATGAACGGGAGTTTGTTCGGCTTAGTAAATATGCCCAGGAATGTGTGCCTACGGAGGCTATTATGTGTAAAAGATTTGAAGAGGGGCTAAATGAAGACATCAGATTGCATGTTGGGATTTTAGAGTTAAAAGAATTTGTGGTGTTAGTTGATCGGGCCTGTAAAGCTGAAGAACTGAGTAGAGAAAAGAGAAGGGCAGAGATGGAATCTCGAGATGTAAGGAAGAGGACAATGGGCAGAACATTTCAATCTCATTCGAAGAAGTTTAAAGGGATGGATCCACGACCAACTGGTTCAGTTGGGTATTCACGCAGATACCGAGGGAGGTCGTATTCTGGAGCTACAACTCGAGCTACCTCTGTAGCAAGTGTGGGCAATGTAGGAAACACCCGGCCTGAATGTCAACAGTGTGGCAGGCGACATATTGGTGAGTGTTGGGGATTTAAACGAGCTTGTTTCAGGTGTGGTTCCCAAGAGCATTATGTAAGAGATTGCCCTGAGAGAAGAGAGGAAGAAAATTTGCCAAGAGCTGGATCGGGTGATATTGTTAGTAGAGGGAGACCGCCGAGAAATGTGGGAGCAAAGTCAGTGGTAAAAGTGTGATGAAAGATGCAGCTGGAGGATCAGAAATTAGAGCGCCTGCCAGGACTTATGCCATACGTGCTCGAGAGGATGCCTCATCTCCCGATGTGATTACTGGTACATTTTCTCTTCATGATATAGATGTTATTGCTTTGATTGATCCCGGCTCTACTCATTCATATGTATGCATGAAATTGGTATCTAGTAAGAAATTGCCTGTTGAAAACACTGAATATGTAGTTAAAGTATCAAATCCATTAGGCAAGTATGTCTTAGTTGATAAGATTTGCAAGAATTGCCCCCTGATGATTCAAGGTCACTGTTTCCTGGCTAATTTGATGTTGTTACCATTTGATGAGTTCGATGTTATTTTGGGGATGGATTGGTTGATATTGCATGATGCCAAGGTGAATTGTAGACAGAAAATTCTTGAATTAAAGTGTGAAAATGGTGAAATTCTCCGGATTGAAACAGAGGAGCCGAATAAGTTGCCTATGGTGATTTCGCACATGTCTGCTCAGAAATACTTGAGAAAGGGATGTGAAGTTTATCTTGCTTATGTGTTGAATACTGATATAACTGGGTCGAAGCTTGAATCAGTGTCGGTAGTCTGTGAATTTCCAGATGTATTTCCAGAGGAATTGCCTGGGTTACCTCCGATTAGAGAAGTTGAGTTTTCTATTGATCTGTTACCTGGTACTGCACCGATTTCTATTGCACCGTATCGAATGGCTCCGACTGAGTTGAAGGAATTAAAAGCTCAGTTACAAGAGTTGACAGATAAAGGATTTGTGAGACCGAGTTTTTCTCCTTGGGGTGCTCCTGTGTTATTTGTGAAAAAGAAGGACGGCTCTATGAGACTTTGTATTGACTATCGTCAGCTCAATAAGGTGACCATAAAGAACAAGTATCCTTTGCCGAGAATTGATGATTTGTTTGATCAATTAAAAGGGGCAACAGTGTTCTCCAAGATCGATCTGAGGTCTGGATACTATCAGTTGAGAGTTAAAGAGTCTGATGTGCCGAAAACCGCCTTCAGAACGAGGTATGGACACTATGAATTTCTGGTAATGCCTTTTGGGTTGACTAATGCTCCAGCTATTTTTATGGACTTGATGAACCGAATTTTTCGGCTGTACTTAGACAAGTTCGTGGTGGTGTTCATAGATGATATTTTAATCTATTCTCGGGCTGAATCGGAACATGCAGAACATTTGAGAACTGTGTTGCAGATTCTGAGAGAAAAGAAATTGTATGCTAAATTCAGCAAAAGTGAGTTTTGGCTTCGTGAGGTTGGATTCTTGGGACATATAGTTTCAAGTGAAGGTATTCGGGTTGATCCAAGCAAAATTTCAGCAATTGTTGATTGGGAGCCACCAAAGAATGTGACTGAAGTTAGAAGCTTCCTGGGCTTAGCTGGGTATTACAGACGGTTTGTCAAGGGATTCTCGATGATTGCTTCTCCTATGACTAAGTTACTGCAGAAGAATGTCAAGTTTGAATGGACCGATAAATGTCAACAGAGTTTTGAAAAGTTGAAGGCATTATTGACTGAGGCGCCAGTGTTGGTGCAACCTGAGTCCGGGAAGGAGTTTGTGATTTACAGTGATGCATCGTTGAATGGCCTTGGGTGTGTGTTAATGCAAGAGGGCAAAGTAATAGCTTATGCTTCGAGACAGTTGAAACCGCATGAGAAGAATTATCCGACGCATGATTTAGAATTGGCTGCCATTGTTTTTGCTTTAAAAATTTGGCGTCATTATTTGTATGGTGAAAAGTGCCGAATCTTCACTGATCATAAGAGTTTGAAATATTTGATGAGTCAAAAAGACTTGAATTTGCGGCAACGAAGATGGCTCGAGCTAATCAAAGACTATGAGCTAGTGATTGATTATCACCCCGGGAAAGCTAATGTGGTTGCTGATGCCTTGAGCAGAAAATCTTTATTTGCTTTGAGAGCTATGGGTACGATGTTAACTTTATCTGATGATGGCTCAATGTTGGTTGAATTGAGAGCTAGACCGTTATTTCTTCAGCAAATTCGGGAATCTCAAAAGAATGACAGTAAATTGCAAGCCAAGAGAGCTCAGTGTGAAGCAGGTGTTGACTCAGATTTTCAAATTGGTTCAGATGATTGCCTGATGTTCAGGGACAGAATATGTGTACCGAGAAATGATGAGCTAATTCGGACTATTTTAGGTGAGGCACACAGTGGTGATTTATCAGTCCATCCGGGTAGTGTGAAAATGTACAATGATTTGAGGAAGTTGTATTGGTGGCCGGGCATGAAAAAGGATATTTCGGAATTTGTAACAAAATGTTTAATCTGTCAACAAGTGAAGGCTGAGCATCAAGTGCCATCGGGTTTACTTCAACCGATAACGATTCCAGAATGGAAGTGGGACAGTATCACGATGGATTTCGTGACAGGATTGCCTTTAACTCCAAAGAAGAAAGATGCTATTTGGGTAATTGTGGATAGATTGACAAAGTCAGCCCATTTTATTCCGATACGCATTGATTATTCACTTGACAGGTTGGCTGAATTATATGTTGCTGAAATAGTGAGACTACATGGGGTGCCTAAATCTATTATATCGGATAGAGATCCGAGATTTACTTCGAGGTTTTGGATAAAGTTACAGGAAGCTTTGGGTACGAAATTGAATTTCAGTACTGCATTTCATCCGCAAACTAACGGACAATCAGAAAGGGTGATTCAAGTTCTTGAAGACATGCTCCGGTGTTGTATTTTAGAAATGAAGGACAGTTGGGAGAAATATCTACCACTGGTTGAATTTGCTTATAATAATAGTTATCAGTCAAGTATACAAATGGCACCGTATGAAGCATTATATGGGCGTAAATGTAGAACCCCTTTATATTGGACTGAACTCGGTGAGAATCGGATTCATGGAGTCGACCTGGTGAAAGAAACTGAAGAAAAGGTGAAAATAATCCGTGATTGCCTAAAAGTTGCCTCAGATCGGCAAAAGTCGTATGCGGATTTAAAGAGAAAAGAAATTGAGTTTCAAGTGGGTGATAAAGTGTTCTTGAAAGTATCCCCATGGAAGAAGATTCTGAGATTTGGTCGTAAAGGCAAACTAAGTCCATGTTTTATTGGACCATATGAAGTTACCGAGAGAGTTGGCCCTGTAGCATATCGGTTAGCTTTACCGCCAGAGTTGGAAAAGATACATAATGTATTTCATGTGTCGATGTTGCGACGTTATCGTTCGGATCCTTCACATATAGTTTCTCCTACAGAGATTGAGGTTCGACCAGATATGACTTATGAAGAAGAACCCATAAAGATTTTGGCTCGGGAGGTCAAACAGTTAAGAAATAAAAGTGTAGCCTTAGTGAAAGTGTTGTGGCAAAAACATGGAATGGAAGAGGCTACGTGGGAACCGGAGGAAATTATGAGGAAACAGTACCCAAACCTCTTTTTCGGTAAGATTTTCGGGGACGAAAATCCCTAAGGGGGGAGAGTTGTAACAGCCCGATTCTGGGCCTAGTCGGAATAGTGGTTTCGGGACCACAAATCCGACGAGGGAAAGTATGGTTATTATTATATTTTTATGATCTACAATTTCACGGAAAATTTTCGTAAAAATTTCGTTCGAAAGTTTCGACGTTTGGGCACTCAATTTAGTCAAAAGGACTAAATTGTAAATAGTGCAAAAGTTGAGTTCTACATCTTAGAGGTGTCTAATTGTTATGAAATTTTAAATTGGAGGTCTTTATGTGGTAATTAGACCATTAGTTAGTTGATGGACAAAAATAGACATAAGAAATGGGTGAAATAGATTTTTTTTAAATGGGGGCATTTTAGTCATTTGGTTATTAAATAGAATTAAATGGGAAAAAGATGGCAAAATATGCTCATCTTCTTCATGGTGAACGAAATCAGCAAGGGGGAAGCCATATTTAGGGTTTTAAGCTTTCAAGCTCCATAGTAAGTGATTCTAAGCCCCGTTTTTAATGTTCTTCGTATTTTTGGAGTCCCGGTAACTTGGTTTAGCTTATTCTACCATTAATTCATGTTAGGGTTCATATTTGGAAAAATATCCATAGGTGAAATGTGTTTATTTTGCTGTTTTATGGTGGAATATGAAGCTAGAGATTATGTTAAACAACTTTTGCTAAGCAATTTTAAGCGAAAACGGGTAAATAGACATAATCGGTAAAAATAATTAATATTCAAAAGTATGTGTTGGAGTGGGAATTTGATGTTTCCATAGAAGGGAAAAATGTTCAGCATGTTATAAAACTTAAGAATAAGTGATGAAGTTTAATTTCCGAGCTTGGGGACAAAAGTGTAATTATGCAAAAGTTTGGGGGCAAAATTGTAATTTTCAAAAAGTTGGGTGGTGGATTATTTTAATAAATGTGGACTTTAAACGAGTTAAATTTGCTATTATAGATCAAGAAAGACGTGAAGAGTATATCAAACGAGGAAAAGAAAAGATAGTGGAGTAAAGTGCAAAATTACGATATTTTGCACCGAGGTAAGTAAACACGTGACTTAATGTATTATTTTGATATTATTTGATATATGTTGAGATTTATTTGGAATTAAAATAAATGTTTGGCAATATCCTAAAAATGTTGTTAAATCGGGAAAGGTGATAAAGGGTTGCAATATATGGGTTATGGGTTGAACACTCGGAATAAGCCGTAGTATGTTGTATATAAAAGGGGTTGCTGTGTGCTGATTCCCCGATTTATGGGTGGTGCTATGTGCGTGATCCACCATATCTTTGAAATGTGAAAGGGGGTTGCTATGTGCTGATTCCCCCGAGGGGTTGCTAAGTGCTGATTCCCCGGTTCATTGGTGGTGCTAAGTGCGATATCCACCATATCTTTGAAATGTGAAAGGGGGTTGCTATGTGCTGATTTCCCCCGAGGGGTTGCTAAGTGCGATATCCATTGTATATTTGAAATGAAAAGGGGGTTGCTATGTGCTGATTCCCCGAGGGGTTGCTAAGTGATGATTCCCCGATTCAGTGGTGGTGCTAAGTGCGAGATCCACCAATAACGGTTAACATTCCGAGTGTTCAACGAAAAAGTGTGGAAGGTGAATATTGCCATATGGTGGAAAATTTTATGGGGTAAATATTGAGTTGGACACTAAATCGATCCATGTATGAGATGGGCGAAAATATCAAAAACGAAAAAGGAACGATTTAATTATAAACTGTGTTGAACAACAGCAGTTGGGTAACTTTGAAAAATCACCATAAATGGTGGAAAATGAATGGGAAGCTGAATAATATATGAAATTGAAGCTGGATGTGTCTGTTTTCATATGAAAGAAATAGAATAAGCAAAAGAGTTGTATTTTTGGAGATATCTGAATTTTACTAAAACAGGGCTGGATTGATTTCGAGATCCCCTGTTCTAACTTTGGAAAATTACCAAAAATTTTAAAAAAATAATTATGGCATGAAATTTATATCCCTGGAATCCTTATTGAGTCTATTTTTATTAGAAACAAGAAAACCCATTTTTTAAATTTTGTACAGAGAGTTAAGTAAATTTTAGTGAGGAAGGGTCAGAACCGTTGGGCAGTGAAACAGGGTAAGATTTAATGAATAAACTGTACTAATTGGCTGGGTTAAAAATTCTGAAATTTTTATGGTGAAATGGTATATGAGTCTAGTTTCAGGGAAAATTTACGGAACTCAATTTGGAGCCCTGTAGCTCCAGATAAAAATAAATTAGCGACTATGACGCAGAAAAACAGCTTGCTGGAAATTGCCTAAACAATAAAGTTATTCATGAATAAGTTTATATTTTGGTGTAGTTATGGGAGTAATTACTTATTTATCATGTGTTTACTTACTAAGCTATATGCTTACTCGATTTTATTTTTCTCTTGGTTATAGTGACTTCCAACAACTCGGAAATTGGAACGAAGTCAGACAATCATCTACACTATCCTTCACATTTGGGGTATTTTACTACTAGTGTTCCGAAATTTTATGGCATGTATAGACACTTTATGTAATGTGGGATCATCATGTAAATATATGTTATGGTTCCCTTTTAAATGTAGTGTTTATTAATAGTTAAACTATATGTGTGTTTATACAAATGAAATTGGTTGGTATATTGGAATGTGTTCTAAATTTGCAGGAGGTTTAAGCAAAAATAAGTAGGAATGCTGTCGAAAATTTTTAAATATTTAGTAATACCTCATACTCTGTTCCGGTAAGGAATACGGGTAAGGGGTGTTACACAAGTTCTCCAACCGAGCACTATGTGTGCCAGATCAGTAGTTGAGGCACTATGTGTTCGAGTTCTTCAATCGAGCACTATGTGTGCGAGATTGGTAATTGAGGCACTATGTGTGCGAGTTCTTTAATTGAGCGCTATGTGTGCGAAATCAGTCAGTGGGCACTGTGTATGCGAAGTGTGTTTCATGTATGACCTCGTGTGAGACGATGGCATTGATTTGTAATAGTAAGTAAGACCTAAAGAGAAAATTCGTTAAACGGACTAAACACTGGTGAACTAATTAGAGTCAGAGATTATACAACATTGTGCTAAATTGGTAATGAAATAAGTTCGAGACATTAAATTGACAAGGTATGTGATATATATACACATTATAAATACGAGATTCTCGGTATATGCAGTTATATGTGCTATTGTGAATAAACACTATTTTGTTAATCATGTTCCAGAAATTATTTTGACTAAGTTTCGACATTTGAAAGTTGGTAAGAATTTCTGATGAATGATGATAATTTTGGATATATGAGTTATGTGCTAGAATAAATCTCATGCCAGTATATTATATTAGGCTTTATGCTTATTCGCCTGTATACGGGTAACGTTAACTATGAAAGAATATGCTAAATGAAATAAATGTTCAGGTACGTGGAAGTTGATTTTTCCTTTGGAAATAAGTTAAGTTAAATATTGATGCAAGATGTTAACATAATCTCGTATCAGTTTATATATGTTGCTGAATTGAGAATTTAAAACCTTCAGCTACTGTATCAGTGGTTACTTGAAATAGCCGAAGATAAAGGATAGTATTAAATTCTTATTGATAGTGTTTTATTGATGAATGGGTGTGTGAAAGATTATCTAATTTACATGTAAAAAAAATTCATAAGATGTTAAATGAGTGTTTTTATGAACCAAATGAATATATATATTTGAGTTATTCAGGCCTTGTGCCTAGTAGGTTTGGGACCGGTGAAGTGTATACTAGGCTAATAGCCTAATTAGTTGATGGCTGTCGATTTTATTCGGACTTTGGGTTAAGTAGGCTAGAACCTGTTTGTGGGGTTCGAGCCTATACCTAGTAGGTTCAAACCGATGAGTGAATCGTGTTATACCTATGTGTGTTATTACCGAAATGAAAAGTAAGTGAGTAAATGTCAATTTTGTGGATCTCTGTGATTTATTATGATCAAACTAAGAAAGTTTTGTTAGTTAAAGCACTGAAGCGTAAGTTCGGAGTTGAGGAAACTAGGTGGGATCTAGAGAACTCAACGAGAGAAAGTTACCCTATCCTATTTGCCGGTAAGATTTTCGGGGACGAAAATCCCTAAAGGAAGGGAGAGTTGTGACAGTCCTAAGTAGACCCTAGTCGGAAAGTGGTTTCGGGACCACGAAACCGAGTCATAAAAATAATTAACAGTCATATTCGATGCTTATTATATGTGAATATGAATGTGTGGAAGTTTCATACTTTAATTTTATCATTTGTATGCGAAATTATTAAATAGGACTTATGTGAGAAAATTTAGAAATGTGTTAGGCAAATGTTGAAGTAACTTATTAATGCATGTTATAAAAATGCTTGGACTTGCATGTCAAATAACCCCTTTTGCTAGTAGTGGCCGGCCAAGATGATGGACTCATATTAAAATATGTATTAATTTTAGTTAAATGGTTTTATACCTTAAATAAAAATAAGGAAATTTGGTGATGAAAACAAAGTTCTCTCTTTGTTCAACTTGGCCGAATAGAAGAAAGAAAGGAGGGGAGGAATTTCGGTCACTTGAATCTTTAGGGAGGTTAGTATATTCTGTTAAATTTGTGAAATGTTTACTTGTTTTAGGTAAATTATCATGGTTCTTGCTTAGCCCATGCTAAAATTTTCAATAATGATGGGTGAATGGAGCATTCGGTTATGGTTATAAAGGAAGGAATTTTGATTGTTTTATTTGAATTTTGATGATGATTGTGTTGAGGAAAGAAATTGGTCTTTCTAAAAACATGAATGGTTAATGCTTATACTAGTAATAGCCGAAATAAAGATGCTTGATGTCATGAATAAATGTTGTTTATATGTTTTGAATTGAGTAAAATTTGATGTTTAATCACTTAAGGATTCGGCATTGTTTAAGATAATTTATTAAAATGTGAATTTTGAATATTATGAGTATTGGGATGTAAGTATATATGTGTGCTCGGTCATAGGAGTTTGCTATGGAATTTTGTTTGGTTGAGTGAAGAATGGCCGAATGAACTATAGGCTAGGGTGGATAAATTTTTGTACATAAGTAGTGGGTGTTAAGGTTAGTAGGTTGGCTTAATTCTTGTATTAGAAACTCATGAACTTGATTTAAATACTTTAAATTTATGGTAGTTAAATGGAATAGAAAGGATCTATTCGGCCATGGAGGTTAAACACATTGTTAAATTGTTGAATATATGCTTTGGTTGTTAATGAATATTCGGTCTTGGTATGAATCTCATTAATAACATTTAGTTATTAGATTTGGTATAAATTACTTATTGAAATGGTGGAATTGAATGACTTACTTATGGATTTTAGTTATGAGAGTCTTTTGTAAGTAGAGCTAGAGGGTTTAAAGGGTGGTGTTTTAAAATAAACATGTATATTGATGCTTTTATCTTGGCTTAGATAATCGGCTAAAAGAGAGTGTGGGCTAAAATGTTGAGTTTGATTCATGATTTCCATATATATATGTGACTTTAATGCCTAATGTATATATGGGCTAAGTACCTTGAGGTTCTCTTTTGATGTTCAAATGAATTGTGTTAAATTGCTTAATGTGATTAAAAATGCGCATGACCATTGTGTATTTGAGCTAAAAGGTGGCCATATGACCTATCAAGCTCCTTGTCATATTCGGCCATAAGCTAGCATAATGAGACTTTAATAAGTTAAATTTGTTTGAATTAGCTCAAGAGCTTAGAGGACCACAGTTGGATAAGGGAAAGGAAAAAGTTATCGAATAGCCGCCGAAAACGTTCGACCACATCCGAGGTAAGTTTTCGAGTAATGGAACTTAGATTATGATTTGATTAGATCATGTTTTAAACAAATCAAAATCATGCTCTTTGTATGTGGCTATTGAGCCGAAAATGATTATGCTCGATAAGCGACTTGTGATTGAATCCTAGTTATGAAAATGAAATATAGATGTGTCATGATTTATTGATATGTGTATGGATATTCGGATGATAACCGGGCTAAGTCCCGAAGGCATTTGTGCGAGTTACTAATTCCGGGCTAAGTCCCGAAGGCATATGTGCGAGTTACTAATTCCGGGCTAAGTCCCGAAGGCATTTGTGCGAGTTACCAAATCCGGGCTAAGTCCCGAAGGCATTGGTGCGAGTTACTATAACCGGGCTATGTCCCGAAGGCATTTGAGCGAGTAGCTATATCCAGTTAAATTCCGAAGGTACGTGATTTGGGAATGAGCGATCTTGCTGTAATAATTTCAATTAATACGCTCGTAAAATCCCAACAATGAGGTATGTTTCGTATGTGCATTGGAATAGTTGATTTCTTTCGAATATTATTCGCTTAGTCGAGTAATGAGCTTCCGGTCTTTGACTAAGATGATCCCTTATGTATGAATATAGGGGTTGGAATGTGAAGTAGGAATGATTTGAGAATATGTATATATGGAATTATCCGTTTAGTTATATGAATGCCATACTTCAATTGTGCTTAATTTCATTGCTCAAAACTTACTAAGCATTAAATGCTTACTCCGTCCTATGAATTTCTGTTTTATAGATTTTGGTTCGTCAGCTATCGGACTCGGGATTATTGAAGTCGAAGTCGTCCACACTATCAAAGCCCTCTTGGTACACTTTTGGTTGAACTCTGAAAATGGCATGTATAGGACTACCCTTTTTGATGTTGGTCATGTACCTTTCGGTATTGTACAAATTTGGATAGCCATGCGAAAATGGCTTATATTTATATTTTGAGCATAATGTTATAATCATCTTGTATGTATATGGTTATTGAGAGGTTTGGATATGCTTGGCAATGATTGGCCATTGGAATGGTTAATCACAATCATATTTTGTGCTATATATGCTAAAGGGTTAGTTAAATCATGGAAACTATGTAATAGGTAAAGTTTACCCTAAAGGCTGATGCTGGCAGCAGCAGGGATGTGGATGTAAAAAATCACTAAAAATAGTAGGAATGGAATTAAATAGTGAATAAATTATTTAATCGAACCTTGGTGAATCTATTTTCATAGGAAAGTAACAGAACAGTCATATGAACAGTATATTATGAGATGTTAAAGTTTTCGTGAAATAGGGCCAGAACGGTTTCTGGATTCCCTGTTCCGACTTTGGAAATTCATTATAAATTAACTAGAGATAATTAGAAGTCATGCCTTATATGTATAGATTCCTTGTTGAGTCTAGTTTCATTAGAAACAAACGTCATCAGTATTGAAGCCTTGTACAGGGAGATATCCAAGTCGTAGTGCGTGAAGGTCAGAGTAGTCGAACCCTGAAACAGGGGAGATTTTAACTAATAAACTGTACTAATTGGCTTGACCAATAATTCTAGAAAAAACGTTTTAGATGGATATATGAGTCTAGTTTCAGGAAATATTTATCAATCTGGTTTTCGAGTTTTGAAACTCAAGATATGATTTTTAAGGCGACAGTGATGCAGTAACCAGCTTGTTTGGAAAATTTTCAAATGGACTGTGAAAATAAATGTATTATGTCTGTTAGCACCTCGTGTTCGACTCCGGCAACGGTCTCGGGTATGGGGTGTTACAATTAAATTGGTATTAGAGCTACGGTTTAGTCGATTCTAGGACTACCGTAATACGTTTGGGTCTAGCTATACATGCCATTATGTGATTATTTGATAGTGTGGTGATTTCTGACAATTGAAAATATGTTTATTATAGTAATGGATCCCGATCCCGACTGAGCGGTAGCTGATGATCTTGAGAGTGTAGCGCCTGCTCCCGCACAAGGGACAGCTCCGGTGGACTCTCAACCTATTGCCAGTAATCCGAATGATGAAGCTAGACAAGCTTTCTATAGCGTGATGAATGATTGGTTCAACCAATACATTTGAACTAATACGGCTGTTCCACAACCTCCATTCCCGACTAATGCCACCCCCGTACCTACAACACCTCCGGTAACTGACCAAATAAGGTCAAATAAGCCCCCAGTTGACAGAATCCGGAAACACGGGGCTACTGAATTTAAAGCTACGGACAGCGATGATGCCGAGTAAGCTGAATTTTGGTTGGACAACACTATCCAGGTACTCGATGAGCTATCTTGCACACCCGATGAGTGCCTAAAGTGTACTATCTCCTTGCTACGTGATTCTGCCTACTATTGGTGGAATACGTTGACTGCTGTTGTGCCCAGAGAGCAAGTAACTTGGGAGTTCTTCCAAACCGAGTTTCGAAAGAAGTATATCAGTCAGAGATTCATCGACCAAAAACGAAAGGAGTTTCTAGAACTCAAACAAGGTTCCATGTCGGTTACCGACTATGAACGAAAATTTGTGAGGCTTAGCCGGTACGCGCGAGAATGCATTTCTTCAGAAGCTGTGATGTGCAAACGTTTCGAAGATGCACTGAATGATGATATAAAGCTGTATGTTGGCATTTTAGAAATCCGAGAATTGGTGGTACTTGTCGAGCGAGCTTGCAAAGCTGAGGAGCTCAGTAAGGAGAAAAGGAAAGCTGATGTGGGAGCAAAGGAGTTTCGTAAGAGATCTTCAGGAAAGCCCTTTCAACAGTCATCGAAGAAATTTAGAGATGACTTAGGCCGGTCTAGGGACACTTCGGGTTTTTCTAGACGAGATCGCGATCGACCCCCTGTGAGTCCACGAGTCACTTCGATCGCCAGTGTTGGAAATGATCGTCGAGACAGAGCGGAGTGCCAGTATTATGGTAAATGGAATTCGGGGAGTTGTAGATTCCATGATCGCTCCTGTTACAAGTGCAGATCAGTTGACCACTTTATTAAAGATTGCCCGAGGTTGTCTGAACAGAATGTAAATCAGAGTGGGAAACCGAGTGCTACCACTGCTCGAGGTAGACCATCTAGAAATACGGGCAATACTAGTGGTGGTCAAAGAGGATCTAGAGATGCTACGACCAGATCTGAGGCACGTGCTCCTGCTAGGGCTTATGCTATACGCGCACGCGAGGATGCTTCCTCGGCAGATGTTATTACCGGTACTTTTACTCTCTTTGATACTAATGTGATTGCTTTGATTGACCCTGGTTCTACTCATTCTTATATATGTGAAACCTTAGCATCCAGTAAGACTTTACCTATTGAGTCTACTGAGTTCGTAATTCGGGTGTCAAATCCCTTGGGTCGTTACGTGCTTTCGACAAAGTGTGTAAGAAATGTCCCTTAGTAATTCGAGGTTCCTGTTTTCCAGCGGACTTGATGCTTTTACCGTTTCATGAATTTGATGTTATTCTTGGTTTGGATTGGTTGACCGTGCATGATGCGGTTGTGAATTGCAAAAGCAAGACTATTGATTTGAGGTGCGCAAATAACGAGATAATCCGAGTTGAGTCTACGGACTTAAAAGGGTTGCCAGCTGTAATATCCTCAATGTTGGCTCAGAAATATGTAAGAAAGGGATGCGAAGCATACCTTGCGTATGTACTTGATGACAAAGAGTTAGAAAGAAACCCGAATCTGTGCCGGTGGTTTGCGAATACCCGGATGTTTTTCCCGAAGAATTACCTGGTTTACCACCTGTTCGGGAGGTAGAGTTTGGCATCGAGCTTGTACCTGGGACTACGCCGATTTCGATAGCTTCGTATCGTATGGCACCAACCGAGTTAAAAGAGTTGAAAGCTCAGTTGCAAGAATTGACGGATAAAGGTGTCGCTCGACCAATTTTCTCACCTTGGGGTGCACCAGTATTGTTTGTGAAAAAGAAAGATGGAACCGTGAGGTTGTGCATCGACTATCGTCAGCTGAATAAAGTGACAATAAAGAATAAATATCCGTTACCGTGTATTGATGATTTGTTTGATCAACTGAAAGGAGCCTCGGTGTTTTCAAAGATAGATTTGAGATCGGGTTATTATCAGTTGCAAGTTCGAGATTCGGATATACCCAAAACTACTTTCAGAATGAGATACGGCCACTACGAGTTCTTAGTGATGCCGTTTGGGCTCACTATTGCCCCTGCGGTATTTATGGATTTGATGAATCGGATCTTCAGACAGTATTTGGATCGGTTCGTAGTTGTGTTCATTCATGACATCTTGGTCTATTCAAGAGATGAGACCGAACATGCTGAGCACCTGAGATTAGTGTTGCGAATTTTACGGGATAAGCAGTTATATGCTAAGTTCAGTAAGTGTGAGTTCTGGTTAAGAGAGGTTAGCTTCTTGGGTCATGTGGTATCCGCATCGGGTATTCAAGTTTATCCGAGCAAAATTTCAGCCATACTTAACTGGAAGCCTCCGAGAAATATTTTTGAGGTTCGGAGCTTTTTGGGACTTGCCGGTTACTACCGACGGTTTGTAAAAGGTTTCTCGATGATAGCCACACCGATGACGAAACTACTTCAAAAAGATGTTAAGTTCGAATGGACAGAAAAATGTCAGAAAAGTTTTGATCAACTGAAAACTTATTTGACTGAAGCTCCAATTCTAGTGCAGCCCGAATCAGGCAAGGAGTTCGTCATTTATAGTGATGCATCTCTACTTGGGTTGGGTTGCGTATTGATGCAAGAAGGTCGAGTTGTGGCCTATGCGTCGAGACAATTAAAGCCACATGAGAAAAATTATCCGACCAATGATCTTGACCTAGCTGCCATTGTGTTCGCCTTGAAAATATGGCGACATTACTTATTTGGTGAGAAGTGCCATGTATACTCGGATCAAAAAAGTCTCAAATATTTGATGACTCAAAGAGACTTGAATCTGAGACAACGGCGTTGGCTTGAGTTGTTGAAAGATTATGAGCTTGTCATTGATTATCACACAGGAAAGGCTAAAGTGGTTGCGGACGCCTTAAGCAGAAAATCATAGTTTGCTTTACGAGCGATGAATGTACACTTGTTTGTTCTACCCGACAATGTGTTAGTAGCTGAATTAAAGGCCAAACCATTATTGATTCATCAAATTCGTGAAGCTCAGAAAGTCGATGATGAATTGGTTGCAAAACGGACTGAATGTGTTCCAAATATGGAATCAGAGTTTCAAATCGATGATGATAATTGTTTGAGGTTCAAAGGTCGTTTGTGTGTTCCAAGAAATTTAGAACTCATTTCAATGATTCTGAACAAAGCTCATTGTAGCCGAATGTCAATTCACCCGGGGAGTATGAAAATGTACAACGATCTGAGACGCCAGTTTTGGTGGCATGGTATGAAACGAGACATTTTCGATTTTGTTTCGAAGTGCTTAGTATGTCAGCAAGTGAAGGCGGAACATCAAGTACCTACAGGTTTACTTCAGCCAATCATGATACCTGAATGGAAATGGGATCGAGTCACGATGGATTTTGTGTGACAGCCCAAAGTTGACCCTAGTCGGGAAGTGGTTTCGGGACCGCTAAACCGAGTCACCAAAATGTTTGAATGTGATACTTATTGTCTAGAATATGTAATTATGAATGTGTGAAAATTTCAAGCTTCAATTTGGTTGATTTCATGTGAATTTAGTTAATAGGACTTATGTGAGAAAATTCTAAAATGTGATAGGTCAATGTGTGAGGACCTATTAGTGCATGTGGACAAAGGGGGGACTTGCATGTCAAATTTCCCCCCCTACTAGTAGTGGCCGGCCATGATGGGCATGATGAACAAATGTGCAATTTATTTTATGGAAATTATGGCATGAGTATGGCACAAATAAGATATGTTAATTTGTGTCATAAAATGTTGGGATAAAACAAATAAAATAAAAAAAAGGAGTATGGTGAATACAAAAAAAAATGTGTGTGTAGTTGTTTGTCCCCCCCATTGCCATGAGCTAAAGAAAAGAAAGGAGAGAATTTTGTTCATCCTTTTCTCATCTTCATGCTTGCCGAAACTAGAAAGAAAAACAAAGAAAAATTTTCTCATCCTTTGGTTCATCCTTGGCCAAAAATTTTAAGGAGGAAAGAAGAAGAAAGGTGAAGAGATTCGGCCATGCATGTAGCTAGGCTAAGGTATGTTTGATGATGTTCCATGAGATGCATGCATGTTTTAGTTGTTAGCTTGAGTTCTACTTGGCCCATGGTCTAAATCTTGCTATGTGATGGAATTGGCACTTGACCATGGATGCATCATTCTTGGTTGGTGTTTGATGTTGTGGTGATGAGGCATGAGGATGAGTTAAGATTCGGCCTAGGTGGAGGTTGTGTTAATGCCATTGCATGCAAAATATGAAGCTTGTTAATAATGCATGTGATGATGGCTTGATGATTCTTGAACCTCCTTTTTAGCATTTTTGTGTGAGCACATATGTGCATTGGTTGCTAAATGGAGAAGAATCGGCTAGCAAGATGTGTGCTAAGGCCGAATGTAACTTTGCATGTTGATGAGCAATGCATGTGTTAAATCGATGAAAAGGGGGGAGGATGCTTTACTAGTGTGTGTATATGTGTGTATTAAGTGTTGAGATCGACCCCAAAAATAGACATGCATATTCGGCCAAGGGGAAAGAAATTAGCTAATATGTTGTGTTGATGCATGATTTTTGCATGTATGAGACTTTAATGTCTAATGTATAAATATGGGCTAAGTGCCTTGTGTTCATCTTTTTGATGCCTAAATGATGAAATCAATTTATTTGTTTGATTAAGCTCAAGAGCAAAGGGGAAATAAATCCGATAAAGGGAAGGAAAAAGTGGTTGAATAGCTAGCGGAATCGTTCGACAACACCCGAGGTAAGTTCTTGAGTAAGAGAGCTTAAATTACGATGTGATTAAATCATGCTCTATGTGAGGCTATTGAGCCGAATGTGCAAGGATGATATGTGCCTTGTGTTTGAGTTTCGCAAATGAAAATGAAATATGAATGTGCCATGAATTATTGTTAGATGTGCATGATTAATTGAATGCTGTCCGGGCTAAGTCCCGAAGGCTTTGTGCTAAGTGAATATATCCGGACTAAGATCCGAAGGCCTTTGTGCGAGATACTAAATCCGGGTTAAGTCCCGAAGGCATTCGTGCGAGTTATTAAATCCGGGTTAAGTCCCGAAGGCATTCGTGCGAGTTGTTAAATCCGGGTTATGTCCCGAAGGCATTGTGTGAGTTACTAAAACCGGGCTATGTCCCGAAGGCATTTGAACGAGGAGCTATATCCGGTTAAATCCCGAAGGTACGTGATTTGGTAATGAATGAGCTTGCTGTAAAATTCCAGCGAATACTCGAAAAACATCCCAATATGGGGATATGTTACGTATGTGTTGAATTTAATCGAGCCCTTACAAATAAATGTTCGCTCAGTTGATAAACGAGCTACCGGCCTTCGGCTAAGTTAGTCTATTGTGTATGTACATAAGGGTTGTTAATGTTGTGAAGCAAGTTTGATATCGGTAAATTGTGTATTATGAAATATTCCATTTAGCCAAATGTGTGTTATTCTTTGTTTATGCTGGAATTCCTTGCTCAAACTTACTAAGCATAAATTGCTTACTCGTTACACTGCTCCTCTGTTTTATAGATTTTTGGTTCTCCAGCTATCGGACTCGGGATCTTGAAGTCGAAGTCGCCCACACTATCAAAGGCTCTTTTGGGTACTATTTTGGTTGAATCTTGATATGGCATGTATAGGACTACCCATTGTTGTTTTTCGAGTACTTTATGAAATGTATAAGTGTACAGCCATGCGAAAATGGCTTGTAGAAGTGGAGTATGGCATTAGACCATTCGTGTTTATGAATGTATAGATGGTCTCATGATGTAACTATAGTTGGAATGGAAGTGTTGAGCAAATGATCAGCCACTGGAATGGCTAAGTATGATCATATGTGGGCTTATGTATGACAAGGCCCTAGTTGGTCCATGAAACCCCAAAATAGGTAAGGTTTACTTTGAAAACAGAGGCTGATAGCAGCAGCGGTGTGGATTGGAAAAATCACAAGAATTCGTAGGAGTGGAATTAAATAGTGAATAAATTATGTAATCGAACCTTGATGAATCTACTTTCATATGGAAGTAACGAAACAATCATATGAACAGTACAGTAAGAGATATTCGGGTTCTTGTGGAACAGGGCCAGAACAGTTTCTGGATTCCCTGTTCCGCCTTTGGAAATTCACTATAAATTGACCAGAGATAATTAGGGGTCATACCATATATGTATGGATTCCTCTCTGAGTCTAGTTTCCATAGAAACAAACGGCATCAGTATTGAAGCTCTGTGCAGAGAGATATCCAAGTCGTAATGGGAAAAGGTCAGTGTAGTCGACCCCTGTAACATGGGAGACTTTGACTAATAAACTGTACTAATTGGACCGACCAAAAATTCTAGAAAAAAATAAATAGGTGGGGACATGAGTCTAGTTTCAGGGAAAAATCACAAAACTGATTTTCGAGTTGTGAAACTCAAGATATGATTTTTGAAGCGACTAGTACTCAGACTGGGCAGTGTCTGGAAAAATTTTTCAAAGTTTGTTAACATCTCGTGTCCGACTCCGGTGTCGGTCTCGGGTTCGGGGTGTTACATTTTATTGGTATCAGAGCTACGGTTTAGTCGATTCTAGGACTACCGTAATGTTTTGGGTCTAGCTATACATGCCATTTTATGTGATTACTTGATAGTGTGGTGATTTCTGACAATTGTAAATGTGTTTATTTATAGTAATGGATCCCGATCGTGACCGAGAGGTAGCTGATGATCTTGAGAGTGTAGCGCCTGCTCCCGCACAAGGGACAGTGCCGGCAGACTCTCAACCTAATGCTAGTAATCCGAATGATGAAGCTAGACAAGCATTCTATAGCGTGATGAATGATTGGTTTAACCAATACATTCGAACTAATATGGATGTTCCACAACCTCCATTCCCGACAAATACTACCCCCGCACCTACAATACCACCGGTAACAGACCAAATAAGGTCAAATAAGCCCCCAGTTGACAGAATCCGAAAACATGGGGCTACTGAATTTAAGGCTATGGATAGCGATGATGCCGAGCAAGCTGAATTTTGGCTGGACAACACTATCCGGGTACTCGATGAGCTATCTTGTACACCCGATGAATGCCTAAAGTGTGCTATCTTCTAACACCCCGAACCCGAGACCGTCACCGGAGTCGAATACGAGGTGTTGACAGACTTTTAAAAATTTTTCCAGACACTGCCCAGTCTGAGTACTAGTCGCTTCAAAAATCATATCTTGAGTTTCACAACTTAAAAATCAGTTTTGTGATTTTTCCCTGAAACTAGACTCATGTCCCCACCTATGTATTTTTTTCTAGAATTTTTGGTCAGGCCAATTAGTACAGTTTATTAGTCAAAGTCTCCCATGTTACAGGGGTCGACTACACTGACCTCTTCCCATTACGACTTGGATATCTCTCTGCACAGAGCTTCAATACTGATGCCGTTTGTTTCTATGGAAACTAGACTCAGAGAGGAAACCATGAATATATGGTATGACCCCTAATTATCTCTGGTCAATTTATAGTGAATTTCCAAATGCGGAACAGAGAATCCAGAAACTGTTCTGGCCCCGTTCCACAAGAACCCGAATATCTCTTACTGTACTGTTCATATGACTTTTTCGTTACTTCCATATGAAAGTAGGTTCATCAAGGTTCGATTACATAATTTATTCACTATTTAATTCCACTCCTACGAATTTTTGTGATTTTCAAATCTACACCACTGTTGCTGTCAGCATCTGTTTTCAAGGTAAACTTTACCTATTTTGTGGTTACCATGGACCAACTAGGGTTTGCCATACATAGGTCCACATGTGATCATAATTAGCCATTCCAATGGCTGATCATTAGCCCAACACTTCCATTTCAAACCATAGTCACATCGTGAAACCATATATACATACATAAACACAAATGGTCTAATGCCATACTCCACTTCTACGAGCCATTTTCGCATGGCTTTACACACATACATCACAATAAGAACTTAAACAACAGGGGGTAGTCCTATACATGCCATATCCAGAGTTCAACTAAAAGAGTACCAAAAGAGCTTTGATAGTGTAGATGACTTCGACTTCGCTGATCCCGAATCCGATAGCTGACGAACAAAATCTATAAAACAGAGAGCCAAAGCAACCGGGTAAGCATTTTAAGCTTAGTAAGTCTCAAGTAATGAAATCGGCTTTGACTACAGTATTACATTCACATAGCTAACTAAGTCACTTTATTAACACACATTCTCATAATCATACTTACTTCACACTTCATCAACATATTTACACAAGGTATCAACCTTTCTAAAAGCCGAAAAATTCGTTAGCCGATCACACGAATACTATTTAAAACGAATCGACTTTTCCAATGCACATGCAAACATACCGTATCGTTCGGGTTGGTCGAGCATATTTATTAAATTAGTTACAGCACAAAACGCTCACATTCAAACCCAAGTTTCTTTGGTATTTAACCGAATACAGCCGCAAACACATTTGCCTTCGGGTCTTAACCCGGACATATCAACTCGCATAATTGCCTTCGGGTCTTAGCCCGGATATATCATCCCGCATAATTGCCTTCGGGTCATAGCCCGGATATATCAACTGGCATAATTGCCTTCGGGTCTTAGCCCGGATATGTCAACTCGCATAATTGCCTTCAGGTCTTAGCCCGGATATATCAACTCGCATAATTGCCTTCGGGTCTTAGCCCGGATATATCAACTCGCATAATTGCCTTCGGGTCTTAGCCCGGATATAATCCAATGTTCACGCACACATATATCAATAATCATAACACATCCATACCATTTCTTCGTTACTAAGGCTCAAACACGAAACATTTATTAAACTTTTCAAATTTCGGCTCAGTAGCCACACACAAAGAGCATGATTTCAATTGGCTTTATAAGATAGTCTCTAAGCACATTCGACTATCCGTCATAGTATGACTATTCATTTCAATATAATTCAAGTAGGGTCATTACTCGAAGACTTACCTCAAATGTCGTCGAACGACTTCAACGGCTATTCAATTACTTTTTCCTTCCCTTTATCGGATCTAGTTCCCCCTTGCTCTTGAGCTTAAGTTCAACAAAATTTAAAATAGTCATTAATCGACTATTCAAGTATTACTTTCAGAATAATATATATATTGATCCGACTTTCACACACATAGATTATAGTAAGCTTTATATTAATCAATAAATAATTCATCGGCAAACTTTCATTAATGTTTACAACAAAATCACATATTCACTACGAGCTGTTTTCCTGAGCAGTAGTTACTAAATTACTTATAACTGGAGCTACTAGACTCCAAATCACTTTCCGTTAATTTTCCCTGAATATAGACTCGTATATCTTCCACCCATAAAATTTTCAGAATTTTAGGCTTGGCCAATCAATACCAGATTTTTCTTAAAGTTTCCCCTGTTTCACTATTTGACTATTCTGACCACTCTTCACTACGAATCCAATTTCTCACTTTACAGAATTCCAAATGTGTTGTATTTAATCACATTTGAAACTAGACTCATTAAGGAGTCTAAGCATATAAATTTTATCTTATAACCATTTTTGTACAATTTATAATGATTTTCTAAAAACAGAACAGGGAATCCAGCAGTCATTTTGACTCAGCCCCACAATACTTCAAATATCTCTAGATCGGTAACTCTTTGTTTCTATAGTTTCTTTTGTAAGAAAATAGACCCTTGAAGCTTTAATGACATAATTCACTCAGCTTCTAATTCAACTCCTACAAATTATGGCGATTTTCGAAAATCACCTTACTACTGCTGTCCCAAGTAGATTATTACCAATTCACCATTTATCAACAATGCCGCACACACAAATACATACATACTCCTATGTATATGAACCGTCTATAATTAATTTATAACCTATTCGGCCTTACTACTTAAACTTATCCTTCATATGTAATTATATATTATGACTTAATACAACAATTTCATATAGGTTTCTTCTAAGCTAATAATAACCGAACCATTTAGTCAAGCTTAAGGCTGATTCTATTTTGTTCATATTAAGGTCACACCTCCCTTAAAAGAAATTCTAGCCTTCTTAACTTTAATTAGCTACTACCTATTCTTTAAACATTAAATACAATGCAATTAACATTTAAACCTTTATACCGAATTTGCTCACACAATAGTCCTTGACCGAAAGTTCTTAGACTCTAGCTACCCTAATGTCATTCCTTGAAACACATCCGAATATCACGTTCAACACCTCCCATCAACAAGTTAAAATTTCTCAAATTCAATTACTAGTGCTTTTATAAAACATAAACAAAATACATTAAACATTATCTCCCAAGAATCAATAGCATAACCGAATACATATATTTTTCTTCTCCCTACATTAGATTCGGCAATCCCATAAACCATATTAACCTTAACTTTCAAGCTAAAACAATTAACAATA
>NC_053424.1:99648903-99718828 GCF_007990345.1 Gossypium hirsutum | reverse complement strand
TTCGTAGCTAAAAAAGAAAGGAGAGAATTTGTTCATCCTTTTCTCATCTTCATGCTTGCCGAACTAGAAAGAAAAACAAAGAAAATTTTCTCATCCTTTGGTTCATCCTTGGCCAAAATTTTAAGGAGGAAAAAGAAGAAAGGTGAAGAGATTCAGCCATGCATGTAGCTAGGCTAAGGTATGTTTGATGATGTTCCATGAGATGCATGCATGTTTAGTTGTTAGCTTGAGTTCTACTTGGCCATGGTCTAAATCTGCTATGTGATGGATTGCACTTGACCATGGATGCATCATTCTTGGTTGGTGTTTGATGTTGTGGTGATGAGGCATGAGGATGAGTTAAGATTCGGCCTAGGTGGAGGTTGTGTTAATGCCATTGCATGCAAAATATGAAGCTTGTTAATGATGCATGTGATGATGGCTTGATGATTCTTGAACCTCCTTTTTAGCATTTTGTGTGAGCACATATGTGCATTGGTTGCTAAATGGAGAAGAATCGGCTAGCAAGATGTGTGCTAAGGCCGAATGTAACTTTGCATGTTGATGAGCAATGCATGTGTTAAATCGATGAAAAGGGGGGAGGATGCTTTACTAGTGTGTGTGTATGTGTGTATTAAGTGTTGAGATCGACCCCAAAAATAGACATGCATATTCGGCCAAGGGGAAAGAAATTAGCTAATATGTTGTGTTGATGCATGATTTTTGCATGTATGAGACTTTAATGTCTAATGTATAAATATGGGCTAAGTGCCTTGTGTTCATCTTTTTGATGCCTAAATGATGAAATCAATTTATTTGTTTGATTAAGCTCAAGAGCAAAGGGGAAATAAATCCGATAAAGGGAAGGAAAAAGTGGTTGAATAGCTAGCGGAATCGTTCGACAACACCCGAGGTAAGTTCTTGAGTAAGAGAGCTTAAATTACGATGTGATTAAATCATGCTCTATGTGAGGCTATTGAGCCGAATGTGCAAGGATGATATGTGCCTTGTGTTTGAGTTTCGCAAATGAAAATGAATATGAATGTGCCATGAATTATTGTTAGATGTGCATGATTAATTGAATGCTGTCCGGGCTAAGTCCCGAAGGCTTTGTGCTAAGTGAATATATCCGGACTAAGATCCGAAGGCCTTTGTGCGAGATACTAAATCCGGGTTAAGTCCCGAAGGCATTCGTGCGAGTTATTAAATCCGGGTTAAGTCCCGAAGGCATTCGTGCGAGTTGTTAAATCCGGGTTATGTCCCGAAGGCATTGTGTGAGTTACTAAAACCGGGCTATGTCCCGAAGGCATTTGAACGAGGAGCTATATCCGGTTAAATCCCGAAGGTACGTGATTTGGTAATGAATGAGCTTGCTGTAAAATTCCAGCGAATACTCGAAAAACATCCCAATATGGGGATATGTTACGTATGTGTTGAATTTAATCGAGCCCTTACAAATAAATGTTCGCTCAGTTGATAAACGAGCTACCGGCCTTCGGCTAAGTTAGTCTATTGTGTATGTACATAAGGGTTGTTAATGTTGTGAAGCAAGTTTGATATCGGTAAATTGCGTATTATGAAATATTCCATTTAGCCAAATGTGTGTTATTCTTTGTTTATGCTGGAATTCCTTGCTCAAACTTACTAAGCATAAATTGCTTACTCGTTACACTGCTCCTCTGTTTTATAGATTTTGGTTCTCCAGCTATCGGACTCGGGATCTTGAAGTCGAAGTCGCCCACACTATCAAAGGCTCTTTTGGGTACTATTTTGGTTGAATCTTGATATGGCATGTATAGGACTACCCATTGTTGTTTTTCGAGTACTTTATGAAATGTATAAGTGTACAGCCATGCGAAAATGGCTTGTAGAAGTGGAGTATAGCATTAGACCATTCGTGTTTATGAATGTATAGATGGTCTCATGATGTAACTATAGTTGGAATGGAAGTGTTGAGCAAATGATCAGCCACTGGAATGGCTAAGTATGATCATATGTGGGCTTATGTATGACAAGGCCCTAGTTGGTCCATGAAACCCCAAAATAGGTAAGGTTTACTTTGAAAACAGAGGCTGATAGCAGCAGCGGTGTGGATTGGAAAAATCACAGTTTCTGGATTCCCTGTTCCGCCTTTGGAAATTCACTATAAATTGACCAGAGATAATTAGGGGTCATACCATATATGTATGGATTCCTCTCTGAGTCTAGTTTCCATAGAAACAAACGGCATCAGTATTGAAGCTCTGTGCAGAGAGATATCCAAGTCGTAATGGGAAAAGGTCAGTGTAGTCGACCCCTGTAACATGGGAGACTTTGACTAATAAACTGTACTAATTGGCCCGACCAAAAATTCTAGAAAAAAATACATAGGTGGGGACATGAGTCTAGTTTCAGGGAAAAATCACAAAACTGATTTTCGAGTTGTGAAACTCAAGATATGATTTTTGAAGCGACTAGTACTCAGACTGGGCAGTGTCTGGAAAAATTTTTCAAAGTTTGTTAACATCTCGTGTCCGACTCCGGTGTCGGTCTCGGGTTCGGGGTGTTACATTTTGTATCTGGGTTGCCATTGTCGACAAGTAAGAAAGATGCGATTAGGGTTGTTGTTGATAGACTGACTAAGTCGGCTCATTTTATCCCCGTACGTACGGATTTTTCATTGGATAAACTAGCTGAATTGTATGTTTCTCAGATTGTGAGATTACACGGGGTACCGATTTCTATTGTGTCGGATAGAGATCCGAGATTCACCTCGCAATTTTGGAAGAAATTAGAAGAAGCTTTGGGTACCAAGCTGCATTTTAGCACCTGTTTTCATCCACAAACCGATGGTCAATCCAAGCGGATAATTCAGATACTTGAGGATATGTTGAGATGTTGCATCCTCGAGTTTTGTGGTTCATGGGAGCGGTATTTACCTTTGATTGAATTCGCTTACAACAATAGTTTTCAATCAAGTATTAAGATGGCACCTTACGAGGCTTTGTACGGGCGTAAATGCCGTACACCATTGTTTTGGACCGAGCTCGGTGAAAGTAAAATTTTCAGAGTTGATTTGATTAAAGATGCTGAACGGAAAGTAAAAGTAATCCGTGAATGTCTGAAGGAAGCCACAGATCGCCAGAAGTCGTACGCGGATTTGAAACGAAAAGATATTGAGTATCAAGTGGGAGACAAAGTGTTTCTTAAAGTTTCACCTTAGAAAAAGATACTCAGATTTGGGCGTAAGGGCAAATTGAGTCCGAGGTTCATCGGGCCATATGAAATATCCGAACGAGTCGGTCCAGTTGCGTATCGATTGATTTTGCTCCTTGAACTTGAAAAGATTCACGACGTCTTTCATGTTTCGGTGCTTCGACGCTATAGATCTGACCCATCACACATAATTAGTCCACCAGAGGTTGAAATTCAAGCCGATATGAGTTATGAAGAAGAACCGATGCGTATCCTAGCTCGTGAAGTGAAAGAGTTGCGAAACAAAAGGGTTCCGTTAGTAAAAGTGTTATGGCTCAAACACGGAATCGAAGAAGCTACTTGGGAACCTGAGAACTCTATGAAAGAGCGATACCCAAACCTATTTACCGGTAAGATTTTCAGGGACGAAAATTTCTTAAGTGGGGAGAGTTGTGACAGCCCTAAATTGACCCTAGTCAGAAAGTGGTTTCGGGACCACTAAACCGAGTCATAAAAATAATTAACCATCATAGTTGATGCTCATTATATGTACGTATGCATGTGTGAAAATTTCATGTTTGAATTTTGTTAATTGTAAGTGAATTTTATCAAATAGGACTTATGTGAGAAAATTTAAAAATGTGCTAGGCAAATGTAAAGTGGCCTATTAATGCATGTTGTGAAAATGATGGGTTTGCATGTCAAGTTACCCAAAATTTAAGCATAGTGGCCGGCCATGCTATGAGTGGAAACATGTTGTAAACATGTTGTGTTAGTGGGTTATGTTAGAAAGAATAAAATAAGGAGCATGGTAATAAAATAATGAAAGGGAATATGATGAAAACAAAGAAAAAAAAGTGTCCATCCTTTTTCATTTCTTTTGGCCAAAAGTTCTAAGGAAGAAAGAAGGAGCTCTTGCTTCATGTTTGGCTTGGAAGAGGATTAGGAGGAGGTTCGGCCATACTTGTATCTAGGATAAGGTATGTTTGATGTTGTGCCATGAGACTCATGCATGTTTTTAGTTGTTAGCTTGAGTTCTAACTAGCCCATGGTTCAAATCTTTGCTATGTCATGGAGATGATATTCGGCTAAGGTGGATTGGTGTTGATGTCATTTTCATGCTAAAAGTGAAGCTTTGTAATGATGCATGTGATGGTGGATTGATGACTCTTGAATCTTCTTTTTAGCATTTTTGAGTGAGACATTAAGTTCTTTGTTTAACCATGACCAAAATTGAAATGGTATGGTGTTGTGATGCATTCGGCCATGGTAGAAAGTAGAAGAGAAATGTGGTTGTTGTTCACGTTATTTAGATGAGAAATGGTAGTAAGGTGAAGTGCAAATGTTAGTGTTTGATTTACTAGTGTGTATATGTGTATTAGCCGAGTTTTGAATTTGAAACAAAATGGTATGTAGTCAATACAAGTAACCATATTTGTAGGAAGTATTAAGCATATACTCGCCTCAACCTAGACATGTATATTCGGCCACATGAGATAGGTTGGTGTTGCATGTGTTCGGTTAGAGGCAAGCATATTGATGCTTTTATATTGGCTTAGATAATCGGCTAAAAGAGAGTGTGGGCTAAAATGTTGAGTTTGATTCATGATTTCCATATATATATGTGACTTTAATGCCTAATGTATATATGGGCTAAGTACCTTGAGGTTCTCTTTTTATGTTCAAATGAATTGTGTTAAATTGCTTAATGTGATTAAAAATGCGCATGACCATTGTGTATTTGAGCTAAAAGGTGGCCATATGACCTATCAAGCTCCTTGTCATATTCGGCCATAAGCTAGCATAATGAGACTTTAATAAGTTAAATTTGTTTGAATTAGCTCAAGAGCTTAGAGGACCACAGTTGGATAAGGGAAAGGAAAAAGTTATCGAATAGCCGCCGAAAACGTTCGACCACATCCGAGGTTTGTTTTCGAGTAATGGAACTTAGATTATGATTTGATTAGATCATGTTTTAAGCAAATCAAAATCATGCTCTTTGTATGTGGCTATTGAGCCGAAAATGATTATGCTCGATAAGCGACTTGTGATTGAATCCTAGTTATGAAAATGAAATATAGATGTGTCATGATTTATTGATATGTGTATGGATATTCGGATGATAACCGGGCTAAGTCCCGAAGGCATTTGTGCGAGTTACTGATTCCGGGCTAAGTCCCGAAGGCATTTGTGCGAGTTACTAATTCCGGGCTAAGTCACGAAGGCATTTGTGCGAGTTACCAAATCCGGGCTAAGTCCCGAAGGCATTGGTGCGAGTTACTATAACCGGGCTATGTCCCGAAGGCATTTGAGCGAGTAGCTATATCCGGTTAAATTCCGAAGGTACGTGATTTGGGAATGAGCGATCTTGCTATAATAATTTCAATTAATACGCTCGTAAAATCCCAACAATGAGGTATGTTTCGTATGTGCATTGGAATAGTTGATTTCTTTCGAATATTATTCGCTCCGTCGAGTAATGAGCTTCCGGTCTTTGACTAAGATGATCCCTTATGTATGAATATAGGGGTTGGAATGTGAAGTAGGAATGATTTGAGAATATGTATATATGGAATTATCCGTTTAGTTATATGAATGCCATACTTCAATTGTGCTTAATTTCATTGCTCAAAACTTACTAAGCATTAAATGCTTACTCCGTCCTATGAAATTCTGTTTTATAGATTTTGGTTCGTCAGCTATCGGACTCGGGATTATTGAAGTCGAAGTCGTCCACACTATCAAAGCCCTCTTGGTACACTTTTGGTTGAACTCTGAAAATGGCATGTATAGGACTACCCTTTTTGATGTTGGTCATGTACCTTTCGGTATTGTACAAATTTGGATAGCCATGCGAAAATGGCTTATATTTATATTTTGAGCATAATGTTATAATCATCTTGTATGTATATGGTTATTGAGAGGTTTGGATATGCTTGGCAATGATTGGCCATTGGAATGGTTAATCACAATCATATTTTGTGCTATATATGCTAAAGGGTTAGTTAAATCATGGAAACTATGTAATAGGTAAAGTTTACCCTAAAGGCTGATGCTGGCAGCAGCAGGGATGTGGATGTGAAAAATCAATAAAAATAGTAGGAATGGAATTAAATAGTGAATAAATTATTTAATCGAACCTTGATGAATCTATTTTCATAGGAAATTAACAGAACGGTCATATGAATAGTATATTATGAGATGTTAAAGTTTTCGTGAAACAGGGCCAGAACGGTTTCTGGATTCCCTGTTCCGACTTTGGAAATTCATTATAAAATTAACCAGAGATAATTAGAAGTCATTCCTTATATTTATAGATTCCTTGTTGAGTCTAGTTTCATTAGAAACAAACGGCATCAGTATTGAAGCCTTGTACAGGGAGATATCCAAGTCGTAGTGCGTGAAGGTCAGAGTAGTCGAACCCTGAAATAGGGGAGACTTTAACTAATAAACTGTACTAATTGGCTCGACCAAAAATTCTAGAAAAAATTTTTTAGATGGATATATGAGTCTAGTTTCAGGAAAAATTTACGAATCTGGTTTTCGAGTTTTGAAACTCAAGATATGATTTTTAAGGCGACAGTGATGCAGTAACCAGCTTGTCTGGAAAATTTTCAAATGGACTGTGAAAATAAATGTATTATGTCTGTTAGCACCTCGTGTTCGACTCCCGCAACGGTCTCGGGTACGGGCTGTTACAATTAAATTGGTATCAGAGCTACGGTTTAGTCGATTCTAGGACTACTGTAATACGTTTGGGTCTAGCTATACATGCCATTATGTGATTATTTGATAGTGTGGTGATTTCTGACAATTGAAAATATGTTTATTATAGTAATGGATCCCGATCCCGACCGAGCGGTAGCTGATGATCTTGAGAGTGTAGCGCCTGCTCCCGCACAAGGGACAGCTCCGGCGGACTCTCAACCTATTGCCAGTAATTCGAATGATGAAGCTAGACAAGCTTTCTATAACGTGATGAATGATTGGTTCAACCAATACATTCGAACTAATACGGCTGTTCCACAACCTCCATTCCCGACTAATGCCACCCCCGCACCTACAATACCTCCGGTAACTGACCAAATAAGGTCAAATAAGCCCCCAGTTGACAGAATCTGAAAACACGGGGCTACTGAATTTAAAGCTACGGACAGCGATGATGCCGAGCAAGCTGAATTTTGGTTGGACAACACTATCCGGGTACTCGATGAGCTATCTTGCACACCCGATGAGTGCCTAAAGTGTACTATCTCCTTGCTACGTGATTCTACCTACTATTGGTGGAATACGTTGACTTCTGTTATGCCCAGAGAGCAAGTAACTTGGGAGTTCTTCCAAACCGAGTTTCGAAAGAAGTATATCAGTCAGAGATTCATCGACCAAAAACGAAAGGAGTTTCTGGAACTCAAACAAGGTTCCTTGTCGGTTACCGACTATGAACGAAAATTTGTGAGGCTTAGCCGGTACGCGCGAGAATGCATTTCTTCAGAAGCTGTGATGTGCAAACGTTTCGAAGATGGACTGAATGATGATATAAAGCTGTATGTTGGCATTTTAGAAATCCGAGAATTTGTGGTACTTGTCGAGCGAGCTTGCAAAGCCGAGGAGCTCAGTAAGGAGAAAAGGAAAGCTTATGTGGGAGCAAAGGAGTTTCGTAAGAGATCTTCAGGAAAGCCCTTTCAACAGTCATTGAAGAAATTTAGAGATGACTTAGGCCGGTCTAGGGACACTTCGGGTTTTTCTAGACGAGATCGCGATCGACCCCCTGTGAGTCCACGAGTCACTTCGATCGCCAGTGTTGGAAATGATCATCGAGACAGAGCGGAGTGCCAGTATTGTGGTAAATGGCATTCAGGGAGTTGTAGATTCCATGATCGCTCCTGTTACAAGTGCGGATCAGTTGACCACTTTATTAAAGATTGCCCGAGGTTGTCTGAACAGAATGTAAATCAGAGTGGGAAACCGGGTGCTACCACTGCTCGAGGTAGACCATCTAGACATACGGGCAATGCTAGTGGTGGTCAGAGAGGATCTAGAGATGCTACGACCAGATCTGAGGCTCGTGCTCCTGCTAGGGCTTATGCAATACGCGCACGCGAGGATGCTTCCTCGGCAGATGTTATTACCGGTACTTTTACTCTCTTTGATACTAATGTGATTGCTTTGATTGACCCTGGTTCTACTCATTCTTATATATGTGAAACCTTAGCATCCAGTAAGACTTTACCTATTGAGTCTACTGAGTTCGTAATTCGGGTGTCAAATCCCTTGGGTCGTTACGTGCTTGTCGACAAAGTGTGTAAGAAATGTCCCTTAGTAATTCGAGGTTCCTGTTTTTCGGCGGACTTGATGCTTTTACCGTTTGATGAATTTGATGTTATTCTTGGTTTGGATTGGTTGACCGTGCATGATGCGGTTGTGAATTGCAAAAGCAAGACTATTGATTTGAGGTGCGCAAATAACGAGATAATCTGAGTTGAGTCTACGGACTTAAAAGGGTTGCCAACTGTAATATCCTCAATGTTGGCTCAGAAATATGTAAGAAAGGGGTGCGAAGCATACCTTGCGTATGTACTTGATGACAAAGAGTTAGAAAAGAAACCCGAATCTGTGCCGGTGGTTTCCGAATACCCGGATGATTTTCCCAAAGAATTACCGGGTTTACCACCTGTTCGGGAGGTAGAGTTTGGCATCAAGCTTGTACCTGGGACTACGCCGATTTCGATAGCTCCGTATCGTATGGCACCAACCGAGTTAAAAGATTTGAAAGCTCAGTTGCAAGAATTGACGGATAAAGGTTTCGCTCGACCAAGTTTCTCACCTTGGGGTGCAGCAGTATTGTTTGTGAAAAAGAAGGACGGAACCATGAGGTTGTGCATCGACTATCGTCAGCTGAATAAAGTGACAATAAAGAATAAATATCCGTTACCGCGTATTGATGATTTGTTTGATCAACTGAAAGGAGCCTCGGTGTTTTCAAAGATAGATTTGAGATCGGGTTATTATCAGTTGCGAATTCGAGATTCGGATATACCCAAAACTACTTTCAGAACGAGATACGGCCACTACGAGTTCTTAGTGATGCCGTTTGGGCTCACTAATGCCCCTGCGGTATTTATGGATTTGATGAATCGGATCTTCAGACAGTATTTGGACCGGTTCGTAGTTGTGTTCATTCATGACATCTTGGTCTATTCAAGAGATGAGACCGAACATGCTGAGCACCTGAGATTAGTGTTGCGAATTTTACGGGATAAGCAGTTATATGCTAAGTTCAGTAAGTGTGAGTTATGGTTAAGAGAGGTTAGCTTCTTGGGTCATGTGGTATCCGCATCGGGTATTCGAGTTTATCCGAGCAAAATTTCAGCCATACTTAACTGGAAGCCTCCGAGAAATATTACTGAGGTTCGGAGCTTTTTGGGACTTGCTGGTTACTACCGACGGTTTGTAAAAGGTTTCTCGATGATAGCCACACCAATGACGAAACTACTTCAAAAGATGTTAAGTTCGAATGGACGGAAAAATGTCAGAAAAGTTTTGATCAACTGAAAACTTATTTGACTGAAGCTCCAATTCTAGTGCAGCCCGAATCAGGCAAGGAGTTCATCATTTATAGTGATGCATCCCTACTTGGGTTGGGTTGCGTATTGATGCAAGAAGGTCGAGTTGTGGCCTATGCGTCGAGACAATTAAAGCCACATGAGAAAAATTATCCGACCCATGATCTTGAACTAGCTGCCATTGTGTTCGCCTTGAAAATATGGCGACATTACTTATTTGGTGAGAAGTGCCATGTATACTCGGATCACAAAAGTCTCAAATATTTGATGACTCAAAGAGACTTGAATCTGAGACAAAGGCGTTGGCTTGAGTTGTTGAAAGATTATGAGCTTGTCATTGATTATCACCCAGGAAAGGCTAATGTGGTTGCGGACGCCTTAAGCCGGAAATCATAGTTTGCTTTACGAGCGATGAATGTACACTTGTCTGTTCTACCTGACAATGTGTTAGTAGCTGAATTAAAGGCCAAACCATTATTGATTCATCAAATTCGTGAAGCTCAGAAAGTCGATGATGAATTGGTTGCAAAACGGACTGAATGTGTTCCGAATATGGAATCAGAGTTTCAAATCGATGATGACAATTGTTTGAGGTTCAAAGGTCGTTTGTGTGTTCCAAGAAATTCAGAACTCATTTCAATGATTCTGAACAAAGCTCATTGTAGCCGAATGTCAATTCACCCGGGGAGTACGAAAATGTACAACGATCTGAGACGCCAGTTTTGGTGGCATGGTATGAAACGAGACATTTCCGATTTTGTTTCGAAGTGCTTAGTATGTCAGCAAGTGAAGGCGGAACATCAAGTACCTACAGGTTTACTTCAGCCAATCATGATACCTGAATGGAAATGGGATCGAGTCACGATGGATTTTGTATCTGGGTTGCCATTGTCGACAAGCAAGAAAGATGTGATTTGGGTTGTTGTTGATAGACTGACTAAGTCGGCTCATTTTATCCCCGTACGTACGGATTTTTCATTGGATAAACTAGCTGAATTGTATGTTTCTCAAATTGTGAGATTACAAGGGGTACCGATTTCTATTGTGTCGGATAGAGATCCGAGATTCACCTCGCGATTTTGGAAGAAATTGCAAGAAGCTTTGGGTACCAAGCTGCATTTTAGCACCGCTTTTCATCCACAAACCGATGGTCAATCCAAGCGGATAATTCAGATACTTGAGGATATATTGAGATGTTGCATCCTCGAGTTTAGTGGTTCATGGGAGCGGTATTTACCTTTGATTGAATTCGCTTACAACAATAGTTTTCAATCAAGTATTAAGATGGCACCTTACGAGGCTTTGTACGGGCGTAAATGCCGTACACCATTGTTTTGGACCGAGCTCGGTGAAAGTAAAATTTTCGAAGTTGATTTGATTAAAGATGCTGAACGGAAAGTAAAAGTAATCCGTGAAAGTCTGAAGGCAGCCACAGATCGCCAGAAGTCGTACGCGGATTTGAAACGAAAAGACATTGAGTATCAAGTGGGAGACAAAGTGTTTCTTAAAGTTTCACCTTGGAAAAAGATACTCAGATTTGGGCGTAAGGGCAAATTGAGTCCGAGGTTCATCGGGCCATATGAAATATCCGAACGAGTCAGTCCAGTTGCATATCGATTGATTTTGCTCCTTGAACTTGAAAAGATTCACGACGTCTTTCATGTTTCGATGCTTCGACGCTATAGATCTGATCCATCACACATAATTAGTCCACCAGAGGTTGAAATTTAAGCCGATATGAGTTATGAAGAAGAACCGATGCGTATCCTAGCTCGTGAAGTGAAAGAGTTGCGAAACAAAAGGGTTCCGTTAGTAAAAGTGTTATGGCTCAAACACGGAATCGAAGAAGCTACTTGGGAACCTGAGAACTCTATGAAAGAGCGATACCCAAACCTATTTACCGGTAAGATTTTCGGGGACGAAAATTTCTTAAGTGGGGGAGAGTTGTGACATCCCTAAATTGACCCTAGTCGGAAAGTGGCTTCGGGACCACTAAACCGAGTCATAAAATAATTAACCGTCATAGTTGATGCTCATTATATGTACATATGCATGTGTGAAAATTTCATGTTTGAATTTTGTTAATTGTAAGTGAATTTTATCAAATAGGACTTATGTGAGAAAATTTAGAAATGTGCTAGGCAAATGTAAAGTGGCCTATTAATGCATGTTGTGAAAATGATGGGTTTGCATGTCAATTTACCCAAAATTTAAGCATAGTGGCCGGCCATGCTATGAGTGGAAACATGTTGTAAACATGTTGTGTTAGTGGGTTATGTTAGAAAGAATAAATAAGGAGCATGGTAATAAATAATGAAAGGGAATATGATGAAAACAAAGAAAAAAAGTGTCCATCCTTTTTCATTTCTTTTGGCCGAAAGTTCTAAGGAAGAAGGAAGGAGCTCTTGCTTCATGTTTGGCTTGGAAGAGGATTAGGAGGTGGTTCGGCCATACTTGTATCTAGGATAAGGTATGTTTGATGTTGTGCCATGAGACTCATGCATGTTTTTAGTTGTTAGCTTGAGTTCTAACTAGCCCATGGTTCAAATCTTTGCTATGTCATGGAGATGATATTCGGCTAAGGTGGATTGGTGTTGATGTCATTTTCATGCTAAAAGTGAAGCTTTGTAATGATGCATGTGATGGTGGATTGATGACTCTTGAATCTTCTTTTAGCATTTTTGAGTGAGACATTAAGTTCTTTGTTTAACCATGACCAAAATTGAAATGGTATGGTGTTGTGATGCATTCGGCCATGGTAGGAAGTAGAAGAGAAATGTGGTTGTTGTTCACGTTATTTAGATGAGAAATGGTAGTAAGGTGAAGTGCAAATGTTAGTGTTTGATTTACTAGTGTGTATATGTGTATTAGCCGAGTTTTGAATTTGAAACAAAATGGTATGTAGTCAATACAAGTAACCATATTTGTAGGAAGTATTAAGCATATACTCGGCCTCAACCTAGACATGTATATTCGGCCACATGAGATAGGTTGGTGTTGCATGTGTTCGGTTAGAGGCAAGCATATTTATGCTTTTATCTTGGCTTAGATAATCGGCTAAAAGAGAGTGTGGGCTAAAATGTTGAGTTTGATTCATGATTTCCATATATATATGTGACTTTAATGCCTAATGTATATATGGGCTAAGTACCTTGAGGTTCTCTTTTGATGTTCAAATGAATTGTGTTAAATTGCTTAATGTGATTAAAAATGCGCATGACCATTGTGTATTTGAGCTAAAAGGTGGCCATATGACCTATCAAGCTCCTTGTCATATTCGGCCATAAGCTAGCATAATGAGACTTTAATAAGTTAAATTTGTTTGAATTAGCTCAAGAGCTTAGAGGACCACAGTTGGATAAGGGAAAGGAAAAAGTTATCGAATAGCCGCCGAAAACGTTCGACCACATCCGAGGTAAGTTTTCGAGTAATGGAACTTAGATTATGATTTGATTAGATCATGTTTTAAGCAAATCAAAATCATGCTCTTTGTATGTGGCTATTGAGCCGAAAATGATTATGCTCGATAAGCGACTTGTGATTGAATCCTAGTTATGAAAATGAAATATAGATGTGTCATGATTTATTGATATGTGTATGGATATTCGGATGATAACCGGGCTAAGTCCCGAAGGCATTTGTGCGAGTTACTAATTCCGGGCTAAGTCCCGAAGGCATTTGTGCGAGTTACTAATTCCGGGCTAAGTCCCGAAGGCATTTGTGCGAGTTACCAAATCCGGGCTAAGTCCCGAAGGCATTGGTGCGAGTTACTATAACCGGGCTATGTCCCGAAGGCATTTGAGCGAGTAGCTATATCCGGTTAAATTCCGAAGGTACGTGATTTGGGAATGAGCGATCTTGCTGTAATAATTTCAATTAATACGCTCGTAAAATCCCAACAATGAGGTATGTTTCGTATGTGCATTGGAATAGTTGATTTCTTTCGAATATTATTCGCTCAGTCGAGTAATGAGCTTCCGGTCTTTGACTAAGATGATCTCTTATGTATGAATATAGGGGTTGGAATGTGAAGTAGGAATGATTTGAGAATATGTATATATGGAATTATCCGTTTAGTTATATGAATGCCATACTTCAATTGTGCTTAATTTCATTGCTCAAAACTTACTAAGCATTAAATGCTTACTCCGTCCTATGAATTTCTGTTTTATAGATTTTGGTTCGTCAGCTATCGGACTCGGGATTATTGAAGTCGAAGTTGTCCACACTATCAAAGCCCTCTTGGTACACTTTTGGTTGAACTCTGAAAATGGCATGTATAGGACTACCCTTTTTGATGTTGGTCATGTACCTTTCGGTATTGTACAAATTTGGATAGCCATGCGAAAATGGCTTATATTTATATTTTGAGCATAATGTTATAATCATCTTGTATGTATATGGTTATTGAGAGGTGTGGATATGCTTGGCAATGATTGGCCATTGGAATGGTTAATCACAATCATATTTTGTGCTATATATGCTAAAAGGTTAGTTAAATCATGGAAACTATGTAATAGGTAAAGTTTACCCTAAAGGCTGATGCTGGCAGCAGCAGGGATGTGGATGTGAAAAATCACTAAAAATAGTAGGAATGGAATTAAATAGTGAATAAATTATGTAATCGAACCTTGATGAATCTATTTTCATAGGAAAGTAACGGAACTGTCATATGAATAGTATATTATGAGATGTTAAAGTTTTCGTGAAACAGGGCCAGAATGGTTTCTGGATTCCCTGTTCCGACTTTGGAAATTCATTATAAATTAACCCGAGATAATTAGAAGTCATGCCTTATATGTATAGATTCCTTGTTGAGTCTAGTTTCATTAGAAACAAACGGCATCAGTATTGAAGCCCTGTACAGGGAGATATCCAAGTCGTAGTGCGTGAAGGTCAGAGTAGTCGAACCCTGAAACAGGGGAGACTTTAACTAATAAACTGTACTAATTGGCTCGACCAAAAATTCTAGAAAAACATTTGTAGATGGATATTTGAGTCTTGTTTCAGGAAAAATTTACGAATCTGGTTTTCCAGTTTTGAAACTCAAGATATGTTTTTTAAGGCGACAGTGACGCAGTAACCAGCATGTCTGGAAAATTTTCAAATGGACTGTGAAAATAAATGTATTATGTCTGTTAGCACCTCGTGTTCGACTCCGGCAACGGTCTCGGGTACGGGGTGTTACAAGAAGTTGATGAACCAGTAGTTTCCATTTCAACAATCTAATATGTACGAGTGAAGGGGTTTGTTAGTGGTAATTGAGTGTGCATTGCTAGGTTTAGTTTTGAGGTATTCATAAATTGGTTGCTAAATTTGTGGTTAGAATATTGTTTCTTAGGTTTCGGAGGTCTCGAGAGTGTTGTAGCTTCAAAAATGAACCAAGTGTTACCCAAAATGTATTAAACTGGGTTTCAGTGAAAGCCAAAAAAGCATTCTGTCGGCACCACAGGGCGTATGCGTAGCCATGTGTAAGACACGGCCATGTGATGGTGTGAGTGTGGCAGTGTAGGCCATACAGGCTAGGCCATATTGGGTGTGTGGGCCACACAGGCGTTTGGGCTTTGGGCCAGGCCGTGTAGGCCACACGGCAAGGCCAATGTCCGTATGGTCCACCCAGGTATATGGGCCCATAACTCTGAAATTTTTCCTAGGGTCGCACGCTTCGTTCTGACGGACTGTGGGCCTATCGTAGGGTTGATAAGAGTTAACCAAACCTTAAATTGTAAAGTGATATTCTGATAATCTACTCTGAGAAGGACATCGTTATGCATGTCTGATTATTCTATTAAATATATATGTTATCTGTATGCGAGCATGTTAAGCATGATATTTCTATATCTGTATTCTATATATATGTTAGGGTGGATATTGAATATGTGGAGGAAGTGGTCTGTATGGCGACACTTCGCCTACTTAACTGCATATTATCTGTAATGTGTCGCATCAACACTGTATGGTGTGTAGGGATGGGTGGGTGTTTTTAAGCCCACATGGTGTGATGGGATGGTTGGAGATGGTGTGTAGAGGATGAGTTAGGATTCTGCATATATGTACTGCTTATCTGATTCTGTTATCTGTATCTGAAATGGACATAAGTCTAAATCTGTATCTGACCGTATATGAGGTTTTTGTATGCATAGCATGTCTACCTTTGCTGGGTTACACACTGAGTTTACAAAAACTCACATTTGTTTGTCTGTTATGTTCAGGTAATCCACAGACTTAGGCAGATTGGTATGGTGCAGCCTCGTAGTGACCACGAACTCGTAAACTATTTAAGATAATGGTTTTATTTAATTAAGGATTATTTTCTGGGAGTTTTGTAAATTATGGACTCTTCGGACTGTTTGGTTTTATTTTGGATTTGGATTTTTTATTTGACTCTTTATTCACAACGGTTGGCTAAAAATATGGTTTTTACTAAAACAAAGGTTTTCTGAAGAAAAAAAAATGAATGAGATTTTCAAGTATAACGATTCCTAAGATTCCGCTGTAAATTATGTTTTGGCAAATAAATTGATTAAATAACACTTTCAGTAATAGTGATAAACGAATATGGGTTATAAAACTTGGAAGATTCCTCGAACAACTATACAAAACTTTATCGAAAAGACTCTGTTTTCAAAACTCTTATTTGTGACATCTCCAGATTTGGGCATAACGTCTAGGCCAGGTTTGGGGTGTTACATGTCTTGTGCGTATTTTATATCTTACATGTTCCGGTTATGGAACTGATTTATTAATTAAGTAATTATTTATCCAAAATTGAGTGTTTATTCAAGAGTACTTAGTATATTAGGGAGTGGCGTCCTTAATAGAATATTTAGAGAGGTGAGAACGAGAGGGTATCCTGTCGAGAATAACTTATGTCAGGCAGTGAAACCGAAAGGGTATCTGTATGCCTAGGAAGAGACCGAAAGGGTGACGTAGATGGTAATCCTTACTGAAGATGAGACCTAGCGGGTATTCTAACTAAGGGTGATAATGACTCAATTAAGGTTAATTAATAGCTTAAGTAGATAATTAGGGATTTAATCAATTATAGGCCAAGAGCTCACATGACTGACACTAGAAATAGGAAATTCCATTACATAATAAATAATATATAAATCTAACTAATATAATTAATAACTTAAATAGCATAACTTAAAGAGAAGAAATATGACAAATACAAATTTACAATGATTTTAGTATTTGTGGTATTTCTTCTCTTGACTTAAACAATTTTAATTAATACTTAGATTGTTTGATAAAAGGATAATATAATTTTAAATGAAAATAGAATAAAAAAATAAAAATAATTGAATCTATTCTCTCTTAAATAATAAATAGATTATTATCTACTTATCATTTTTTACATTTATTTGTAGAAAAAATTCCATCTAATAAATTTTATTATAAATTATCAAATATATTTAAATTAAATAAATTACTGAGAATATTAATTTTCAATTGAATCACGATTCTCTAATTCAATCTACAAGGAGGATATTTGACAATAAACTAAAGCAGTAGAAGCAAGTATTGAGTTTGTGGCGGTATGTTCCCGGCACCACCAATAACTTTGGGCGGCTGCCCACATGATCATATATACCGTTGAAATGGAGCAGAACACTAAAATACGATAATGCAGAAAAATGATGTTAAAGTACAAAACCATAATAAATAAATATTGATGAGGTTGCTCAGTTCAGACCATTGTTTCTAAAGTTGAAGCAAAATGTTTACTACGACTAAATGCTTTGCCATCCATCTATCTTGGCTTTAGCTACCCAATTCTACATTTTATTTCTTCCATTTCATTAAACCCCATCTATATATAATATTTGAACTATAGCCCTTCCGTAAAATTAAAATCTCCTAACTGTCAACTGGTCCATCACTACTCTTTTTAAAAGCCACTTGCAACTTAATTTACTCTCGTATTTAATATTCGATTTCATGATTTTGAATGAATATAGGAATTACATTTAGGCATTGCTAATTTAGTCATTATTATTTTTTAATTAAATTGTCAAAATATTAATATTTTAAAGAAGTTGATATGGAAACCCTTGTGATAGTCCACATGCATTTCATGTAGATATGTTACTATTTGTCTGATATGATACACAATAAATAATTAAAAATTATAAAAATATTCAAAAATAAAAAATTTAAAATATATATAATCATAAAAAATAGCATGAAGTATACATAATTGCTATGCGAGCTACCGTATTTAAAAATTTAACATTTTAATCGATATTTTCGTTAAAATAAGGTCAATTGATTCATTTTCAAAAAATTAATTGTCAAATTTATTTTTTTAAAGGTTAATAATCGAATTAAAAAATATATAAATATTGAAAATTAAATTTTACATTAATGTGTTGTATTTATATTTATGCAACTGTTAACGAAAAGAATACAAGTTACAAATCCCATAGTAATGGGAAATTGACTTAATTTACGGTATTTTGTTATTATTCAAAGCAATAAAAAAATTCAGCGGCAAATTAAAAAATTTAAGGTTATAAAGTTTGAGGTTTACCATATATGAGTTTGATATTTATATTAGATTTGTTCATTTATAATCTAATTTGTTAGTTTGATAGTTCAATTAGTCATTCAATAATGTATTAATGTAATGGTTGATAATTATTACAAAGAATAATATTTGATGTATTATTGATGCATGAATCTTATGCATTATCAGCAAATGATGATACAATACATAATAATTAAATAAATTAAAAAATAATAAAAGATTTATAAATAAATAGTAATAGTTTTTTAAACATAATTAAATATTAATTATGATTATCATAAATAAATACTAATAACTCTTAGGTTTAGGGTTTAAAATCTTTAATTTAAGATTTAGAGTTCAAGCAAGTATAGGATTTTGAGTGGGATTTTAATATTTGTTTATAATTAATTATTATTTAATTATTTAAATAGAGTTATTAGTATATTTGTTTATACATCCTCCGATATTTTGTTGTTTTATTCCATGATTAGGTATCATGATTATTATCAATTGGTCGTGCATGAAACTCATTTATTGAATGTGCATTTAAATTCTCTCTTATTATAATTTTTTGTATACCTTTTATTTGAAAATTTTAGTACTCATTTCTCACATTTTCAATAATAATGTTAGGATGAATTTAACATTGAGGTTGAAAGAGTGATTTTGAAAAGTCTGATCGTGTTTTTGAAAAAATAAAAAATTTTAATTTTAGATATTATGTTATAAAGTACTACACTTTTTTTTAATGAGGATAAAAAAAAATTAGAAATTTTAGAAGTTAAAAATGTAGTTTGGTTGGAAGGGTTTGAAATCATTTAATGAAAATTAAAATATATATTTAATAAGTTAATGTTTCCATGTAAATCACCTCATCAAACTCGTAAATCCAGCTTCACCCAAAAGGCCAAAACTAGAGAGTAGGGTGAGGGAGAAAAGCAGCATTATGCTCAAAAGTTAAAAGCAAGTGAAACAACCATTTGTCTTATTTTCCAGAGATTATTCCTTCTCCTCGGACACACAAAAACGGGTTTCTCATCTTCTTAGCCTTTTTAGGAATTTACGTTTACTTGGTTAGATTTAGATTTCAAACGCTTCGGTTTGCGAAACAGAAAGATCAGAATATCCACACAGATCCTTAACCAATGCCTTTTTATTGTTTCAACCAGAACGTAGAACCCAAAAGCCCGACAAATGCCAGACCTAATTGTGTTCCAAGGTCAACGCAGATTGACAGACATCATGCCTCACAACTTTGCTTCTATTACTGAACAAGAAACACTTTCTTTTTCTTTTCTTTTAATTATTTCCAACGCTAAAGCATAAGAGAGAAGACAACTTAGCCATCCTGGGGTTACATTACATTATATAATAATAAAACTACTGCTACTAGTAACTATCAATAAGCTTCTAGTTGATGATAATTAGGTATCCAATGACTTGATCTTGACTTCAAAAGCCCTAAACTCAGCATTCCAATTGTGTCAACAGATATGATCCACAAATGGGCATGTTGGTTTTCAACTTGCACTGTGATGGACTCAACCATTTTGAACCCTAGTCGCTAAGGTTCTCATGAAATCTGGGTACTGACAGATATCATCCACCATGCAGTCTTGACCCAGCTGTAGATGGTTCACCGGAATCTCATTACTGTATGGCACCACTTGAGAACCTGTGATTCCATTGAAACTCTCAAACTGCTGAGGAACCCCCTGACAGTAATCTATATAACCACCTAAATGCTCACTCTTCTTGCTCTCCTTCAACCCACTCAGGGACTGGCTGGATGACATCTCAGTCACTAGTGGAACGATGGAATGTTGAATGCAATCAGTATCTGATTTCTTTGAGCTGGGTTTCGGTAAGAATCCCTGAATTATCTCTTGCAACAAGCCAGAATCAGAAGGCTCCGATCGGAAGAACTCCATATCATCAGCTTGACTATTTGACAGGGCGGGCACACTTGTTGTATGACTCGAATTCTTTTCCTTGCGAGGAAGAGTCATAGTTGGGTCAATGAGAGAATCTGCAAAGTTACCGCTTGCCCGTAGAGAACAGCTGGTTGGGGAATTCAACGAAGTACCTCCAGGCAAAATGGTTGGAATAGAGAAAGAAGAAGGTAATGAAGAAGCAGCAGAAGATGTTCCATTGATCAGTTGAAATTGGTCAACCAGAGACGGAGGAGGCGCCTGGAAAGATAAATATGAAGACGAATTTAAGAGGTCACGTAGTAAAAGCATGTTCAAAGAAGCATTTCTTTGATGCCCCCCAGACCCTAAGGAGAAGTCACCCACTTGGGAGTTAGCAAGCGGTGGCCACTTAGAAGAGTGCCCAAAACGATGATGCTTCCTGTTAAGCTGTGATTGCCTAGAGAAGCTGAACTGAGGAAGAAGGTGGTCGCTAGCGGAGTGAGGCTCAGTCACAGGGTAAACGAAATTGGTTCGAGCCTTGATTCCGCGCATAGCTCGAGCCGCACAGTCATAAGCGCAAGCAGCCTCCTCGGCCGTGTCAAAAGTGCCTAGCCACCGCCTCTCTTTGGACTGTGGGTCTCGTATCTCAGCAGCGTAACGGCCCCAAGGCCTGCGGCGAACTCCACGGTACCTCATGGTCACACCAGTGCCACCATTTTCTTTTAGAGACCTCTTGTTTGTCGTTGTTGGCGTTGTGCTGGTTGTGGTTGTGGAAGTGGCGGAGGTTGTAGTTGAGACGGCGGACTTCTTGCGATAGGCGGTGGCATCTCGTGGGTCAAGGTCAGTCACATTAACGACGCCCTTTAGTCTCCTAAAAGCTTCTTCCATCGAGTAAAAAACGAAAATTGAGAAGTGCAACGAGAGAGAGAGCAAGTGAAAAAGTAGTTAAGAAATCAAAAGCAACCGAACAGAAAGAAAAAGAACGCAGTATCTGGAATCTGGACTCAGAGAGGGCTTTGGCACCTGGAACTGGAAGCTGAAATGTGGATAATGGTGGAGCGTATCTGCTTGTATTTATAGGTAAATACTGAGAAGGGAAATGAAGTGAGAGAGAAGACATGTATGGAGAATGACACATTTTTATTTGGATAAACTACAAGCGAGGATAATTTATTTAGGAAAATTTAAGTTTAAGTTATTTAATTTTAAAAAATAATAAAATATCATTAATTTATTTAAAAATATTTATTTAAATTATTGAACTATTTAAGAGTTTTTTTTAAGTCATTAGATTATTAGTTATTCTTTTAAAGTATGGGTAGCCAACTCTAATCTACGATTCAACAATTGATATGGTGAATCTGTATCCATCAACAAATAGAAGAACATACCTTATATCTAAGTTGATCTAATTATCAATGTCTAAAATGAAAACTGTTTGGATTTTGGTTCACATATTCGTGATATTCAAAGTTATTTCATGAAAAAGAAATTGAACTATAGAAGAGATGAGGAAGGAGAGATTTTAATTGGTGCAGGTGGTTCAAACAAAAAGGTCATATAACAATGATTTTAATAACTCAATGACTTAAATAAAAACTTTTGAATAGTTCAATGACCATTTTGTAATTTTTTTGAAGTTAAGTGATCAAAACGTAAATTTATTAATAGTTTAGTGACCTTAAATATAATCCAAGCAACTCTTTCTTAAATCCAAGAAATATTTTCGTAGGCATTTGCCCCCGATCCAAATCGAGGGATCGAATTGATTATAGAAATATGAATTTAATTAGTTGATTTATTAGTGAGCAAGAAAAAATATTATCAAGGCAAATAAATAGGTTGACCTTAAAACAACAACAGTTAATTACTTTTTCTATAAAACAAACTTGTATTTTATCTACGTTACCCTTTTTTAAATAATGAAAAACAATTTGAAAGAAGCAAGTCAACCAATAGAACAACTACTCTTAGAACCCAAAAATAAATATGCTTTACCTTTTCAATTAATTCAATATCATTAAATGTATATTGATGCTTTAGTCAAAAAATTTGATAATTAAAACTGTTTTGTTTTTTTTTTTTAATTTTTTTATTGAGTGTCTTCGCTTATCTTGTTCTGGTGATCTTATCAAAAAAATTTTATCATATTAATTTCTACTCTACCTTCCTTGAGTTCATTATCGAGGGAACCCCATTTCATTTAAAGCATTTTGTTGGAAATCATATAAAGACAATTCCTATTTGAGATAGATGTTTGTGAAAGTATTTTACGATTCAGAAGCAACTGTTTCTTGTACGTATTGTGCATTAATCTATTATAACTATATAATACCCCACGCCATGAATTACTGCATTTATTCAAGTGATCCATAAACGACGAAAATCTCTTTTTTTTCCCTATCTCTATCCTAATGACTCGAAACCAAATCTCTTATTCTTTGTTGAGTAACAGTTCAAGTAAGTCTTCAATGAGCCCCTTGAAAGCTTGATACAAAAAAACTAATTTTTGTTCGACATCTCCGAGCTGTATATCCCCCATTTAATTTTGATCATTGAATAAAATAATTTTTGATGAATAACTAATTTATTCTTTCAGTTATTCTTTTTAGTCTATTAATAATAAAACAGATTCTTCCAAAGTATAAAATAAAAATTCCAATGACTTTTGCTGCTCAATCGTTCTAACCATGATTTTTCCTTTTTTTTCTAGGCATTTTCATTTCCACTTGAAATAAGAATTGTATTGGTACAAAGTATTTAAAAAAAACATATTAACTAAAATAAAGATGTAAATAGAAATGGATAAATAAATAGTAGGTTCTGTCGTTTCTAAGGTTACTTCTTAAATGGTGAGGCCCTTTCTATACACCGGAGCTCATTCATTCATTTAACATTTAACATAAACTTCTTGCCATAATTAATTGATCCTTAATCAAGTTCTTTATCATTTGCATATGAATTTATACCATTAAGAATTTCAATATTTTATGCTTCCATGTACTCTTCAAAGTATAGATCATTTCAATTCCACTTACGAATGAAGTTATAAAGCATGCAACATGCTAGTATGATCGAAATATGTTGTTGATATGAGAAACCCTTTCTTTTTTTTTTCTTTTTTTTTGTAGAACAACAAATGCCCTATCAATTACATTTTGAAGCTATGAATGTTTTTGTAACACCTATACCTGACCCAATCAACGGGTCCGAGTATGGTGTGTCACAACTTAAAACCATATGAATTTGACAAAAACACTTGAAAATTTAAAAAGCTTTGAGGTCTTTGTGTATACCTCGAATTTGGCGTAAACTCCAGTATAACAATAACAAAATAATCAAATCAATAATATGTCAAATAAAGCATATTTAGACAAACATTTGGTGGATGCCTTGTAAAATTTGCAGGGTTATATAAAATGCAATATGATTATTTCCCATACAAAAGTTTCTAGTGCATCACTGACAGTTATATAACATTCAAAACAATTTGGCGTATACACCTAAAAGATAATCTCATAAACCATAATTCACTGGATTAACTATATACTTCTAGAGTTTATAAAAATTCTCATAAAATAGTGTTTTGGAAAAAGCTGTAAATTATTATTTGGTTATAAAATACAACTATACGCCACCCTTCCAAACGGTCATGCATGATATAGAAATAGGCAAGTGGCTCACTATCAATAGTAACTCTAGTGTAATCTCTTCTACAGAATCTGTTTCTTCTATCAACACACCTGAGATGAAAAAGATAACAGAGTAAGTTCAAATGAACTTAGTGAGTTCCATAAATAAAGAAAACACAAACAATATACAAGGATACCACTGGTAAACTAGCTTTAATACCCATAATGATACTTAACCTATTAGAGAGATTCAAATGTACTTATCGTAATACACCCAATGGCATTCATAGCTCTTAGGCAGACTCGATCTGTAAACTTAATAAAACTCATGGCGGACATTATCCACCCATTTAACCATAACTTAACACAATGTGCACATTTTACACATGACTTATACTCATGCCAGTTTTAAACCAAAATTCAGAGTCAGAATCATATCAATCTGTCATATTCATATGCATACACTCCACCCTTTAACTCCTCATATAATTTTTGTTTAGCTATACATGCTTTCTTGTAATCTGCCAATTTGATTTGCAGTAAAACTGCCCTATCGAAGGCATCACAAACATCTCTCCTTCTCCTTTATCACATATCACATTTCATATATGGATGATATTGGCTCACGCAAAAAATAAAGGTATTTTATCTTGAAACATGAACTGAACATACTCATGCTGACAACTTTAGTTTAATACCACCATAACTAGATATCACACACTATGTCATTAAGCGGGAATGCTTACCTTACATAATTTATACAGGAAAAGGATTTTATAACACAAGGAACTAAGAAGGAACTCACCAGAAAGTCTAATACAATAATCTACCAACAGGTCTTTTACCCTTGTTGCTTGGACTTTCATTAGCTTCTTGAGCTAAAAAGAGAGACAATTATATCTATTAGATCATTAAATTACTGAAATTTAACATGCATGCATGAATCAATTGCATGCAACCTAGAATCAAGAAGTTTCCTTCCTCGTAAATAGTTCTAAAACCTATGCATACGTTACTTTAAAAAAATAAATTCCTTCGATAATAACCTAAGGGTTTACTAGAAATTACCAGTAAAGTAGTACTAACAATGACATCAGCTAGATACCGAAAACTCCTCGTTAGCGATTCCAACTTAGAAATTTTTAAAGGTTTAGCGAAAAATGCAAGGAATAAGAAGTAGAAGCAAAAACATAAAAAAAAATGCTAGCTAGATATCCTTATATAGAAGAGACATCCATGAAAAAAACTCAGTGGAAAGTCAGAGGATTCTACAATCGCTCTAGAATTTCAAGAAGAAAATAATTAAGAATCTAATCATCTACAGTACCCTAGTTCAGTTCTAACTAGTTCTTAACTAAACCCCAACATTACTAACTGAGCCATCGTAATATATAGTAAACACAAAAACAAATCTATCAAGCTACTAACTAACGAGTTTGCCCAAAATATATAGGTTGGCGAATAGATTAGTAGAAGGGTTCGCCAAACCTTAGAGTTCGCCGAATCCTAGAGTTCGCCAAATGGCGAATCCTACAGAATATGCTTCCCAGTCAGAAACAAATACTTCACTAACTTACTCATTTTCTACCCTTGACTTAACCGACTTACATTCCAAATAGTAACTTGACATAGTCTCCACCGGGTGGGTTGTTACGGTTTCAAATGTAACAACCCGATTTAGACCCTATTCGAAACAGTGGTTTCAGGACCACAAATTTGAGTCAGAAAAATATTTTAATATTATTTTCTGTGTTTTTAAGGTGTGAATTTATGTGTGTGAAAATTTCATTTGAAAATTTTACTATTTGATGTCCGATTTAAAAAAAAGGGCTTAATCGCGTAAAATAAAAAAGTTGATAGTTAAATGTGAGAGTGATTAATTGAATTTATCTTTATAATATGATGCATTTATAATGCAATTAGACCATAGTTAAAAAGGATGGACGGTTTTGGTATTAATTATCATGGTTTTATATTAATTTTAAAAGGGTAATTTTGTAATATGTTAATAATGTTATAATAATAAAACATAAAACAAAGTTGCATGCATTCATCTTTATTTTCAAAAGCTGAAAATACCAAAAGAAAAGAAAAAGAAAAAGAAAGCCATATTCAACCATTAGCAAGCTTGATTCAAGGTGAGTTTTAGCTCTATTTTTGATAATTTTTACGTTTTTAAGATCGTTGCTATGTTATCTATCAAGCTCATGTCTCAATTTTTGAATTTGATGATGATTTTGTATTTTTCCATTGTTGAAAGCTTGTGATTTTTGTTGTTTGATGCTGGAAAATAAAAGATATGTGATAGATTAACATGTTTTGTATTTGAATTTTTGATGAATTTGAGTAATTAGGGCTAAATTGTAAAAATAATAAATTGAGGGACTAAAATTTGAAATAAATGAAATGTGTGGACTTGTATAAGGAAGATGAATATTTGGCCTAAGCATGGTATATTGAAATTTTGCATATTTTGTGTTTTGTGCAATAGAGACTAATTTGTGAAAAGTGTGAAATGTTAGGGCAAAATGGTAATTTGCCCATTTATGTGTTTTTGGACTAAATGGAATGAATTTGTGTTTGAATAAGTTTAATTTGAATATGTTTAGATCAAGTACCAAAGAAATGGAATTTAGATTGGGGGAAAGCCAAAGTTATTGAATAGTCGTTTCGTTCCGATCGTCATTGTTCAAGGTAAGTTTAGAAGCAAATAGATGTTGTAAATTTTAAATAAATAAGAGTTATATATGCTGAAATGAATGAAGTGAAAGTATATATGTGGTAGCTGAATGTGTATATGTTTGGGAGCTAGGTTTACGAACTCGATTCGACTGAGATACGACATCCGAAAGCCTTGTACGAACCTTAGGAATAGCTAGGATACATATGTCATGACATAGGATTTTCAATATGTGATTACGTGTAAGACCCTTTCTGGGACAGTGGCATCGATATGTGATTACATGTAAGACCAAGTTTGGGATGTTGGCATCGATATGTGATTATGTATAAGACTACGTCTGGGACGTTGGCATCAATATGTGATTACATGTAAGACCCTGTCTGAGACAGTGGCATCGATATGTGATTACATGTAAGACTATGTCTAGGACGTTAGCATCGATATGTGATTACATGTAAGACTACGTCTGGGACGTTGGCATTGTACGATATGTGTGATTATCCAAGTATCCTATTCAATTTCGAATGGTTCAACGGGCAATGATAAGTTATGATCGAATGTGTAATCGAGCTAAAAGGTTCAGGTATGTTCTTGTTAAATGCTTATATGAAAATAAGGTAAGTTTTGGTATTTGAAGTGATGATATGAATTATACATGTTAAAATGTTGTTTATATGTATATTGAATGCAAATCTATATTCGGCTAAATGATATATGTATGTGATATTAAAGTATGAATCATGAATATACACATAAATGAGTGTATATATATTCGGCTATATGATGATATTGTGACCTTGGAAGTAAATGATAACTTTGTTAATGAATATATGTGTATTTTGGCCAAGTTAAAGTTGATACATGGATGTATATGTTGTACATGAATTTGCAAGTTTGAATTAAATGTGATGATGGTAGCATGAATTGGTTTAGTCAAGTTGAGCTATTAATGTTACTGAATGTTTTATTTGCTTATGACTTGCTAAACTGTGAAAGCTTACTGTGTGTATGTTTACTCTCTATTTTATAGATTTTTTTGAAGCTAGTTATGGGCTTGAGGATCGTCAGAGAAGTCTATCACACTATCAACTGTTTCGGTATTTTTATAAAGTTGAACTTAAACCGATGGCATGTATAGGCTAGCTTATGTTTATGTTTGTTTTGGAAAATGTAAATATGAGCCATGCAAAAATGGCTTGTTTATTATGTTAAGTTTGGTTTCTATGCTTTTGATTATATGATGGATATATTTTGTTTTGATGATTCGATCATGGCATATAAATGATGTGTGCTTGGTATGGTTTATTAATGTTTGAGATTGATTATGGTTGAGGTTTATTTAGGTAAATTGCTAAAAGATTTATGTGGATAATATGTGTGATAAGCTTGGAAATAATTCATATATCATTGTTAATATTAGGTCATTGTGTTCGGCAAGAAATAAATGTGCTTCTTGGATGGTTGGATAAATGTTTTAAGTTTAGTTATAATGATTATGTTCGGTTATTTATTTAATTGATTAGATTTGACTATAATGATATGAAGGTATTTGCTAAGTGGGTTGGATTGTCTATGTGCAAATTTGGGCAGGTAATGTTTTAGTAATGTTGTTCTAAGATGGCTTAAGATGTATGGTCATAAATGTATAAATAGTGAACAACCAAAGATGTAGGTTTGGTTTAGTTTTATGGTTATTTTAGGTATAATACATGTGTATAAGTGAATATGTCTTATATGCCGCGTATGTGTTAAATAATATGCTAGTAAACTAGATTATCATGAACCTATTAATTATAGCAGAAAGTGATGCTTGGTATAATCGTAAAATATTAATTAAGATATTGGTTATTTTGATAATTAGTAAACGGATAATGAAAAACATGACTTGCGCCTAAGTTAATTGATGTTATGGTTTGTGTTTGCATTTTAAATATGGTAAATTTAGGCATATGAAATGGTGCGTTATTTTGTGACTTAAATAAATGTGTATATCATGTTCAGTCATGATGTTGTATTAATAATGCCGCATATCTTTTTGGTCATAAACTTTGATATATGATTTGTTTGGTTTAGCAAGTGCCTATATTATTATGAAATAAAGTGTTTTTTTTGTTTAATAGTTAAATAACCATATGTTATATATATTTATGTACATTCGAATATGACTTAGGTGAATGTATGAATGTCCAGAATTTGTATCTTGTTCGGTAATACCTCGTAACTCATTTCGGCGACGGATACGGGTTAGGGGTGTTACATCAAATTTAAAAGTTTGCGAGCCATCTCAGGTGCTTGCATCTGATTCCATTCTCTCAAATAATATCACACACTTCTATATGGTGCAAGGAAACCTTTTGTATTTGCATAACTAGCATCTACCACATAATATTTGGGTTCACGATGTAAATAATCTATAGTTTTGATTATAACAATTTATATAAACTTAATTTGGAGAAAAACATATATTAGGTTATAATCCTTTTTATAATACCAAAATTATATAAAAATAATACAAAATTTATAATATATATACCTTTTTAAAGTAGATCTTATGAATGTTTATTATAAATAATATATTTTTTTACCATAACTTTAGGATGTTATTTTTTATAAATAAATTATGGAAAAAATTATAACATTTATTTTTACAAATAAGTATATTATAACATTTGTATAACATATAAATTTACAAATAATTATATTATAACATTTTTATAACATATAAGTTATTTTTTATGATATAATTTTTTAGGATTTATAATATAATTTAAGAATTTTTTTGCTATAACATTCATACATGTTTATGGTTAAAATATAATTTTTATAACTTAAACTTGTATAAAAATAATTTTTTAAAGTTAAATCATGTATGAGTGATTGAAAAATCATAGGGTCATTAAATTAGGATGTAACTACCCGCATAATTACTTCAATTCTCACCCTACCCCTAAGAATTGAAAAGTTTAATTGGATATTTCAATTACATACAATTTAGTAGAACTCGCTAACAATGATTACTCAAACATGTAATACTTATATAATTACAAATAATTAAATACAAATCTCATTATTGAGTAACTTCCGAAACACTACTTAAATAATTTTTCAAAAGCTATATATATTTGCTCTTATACACATATGCCATAAATTTAATTTTTTTTCTTAATTTATCATTAACTTACCCAAGATATTATTCCCTTTGTTATTTAAAAATATGTATTAGTACAATTAATGAGTATTATTAATGATTAGATAAGATTAGATATAAAATAATTTATTATTTTAAAAATTAAATAAAAAGAAAAATTAAAATAAAGTTTTAAATTAGTTGTAGCTATAACCATTAATTTAATCAAACCCTCTTTTGGAAAGATTATTTAATTTGCAGTACTTCCCCTATACTGGTACGTATTACGGACCACCCTTATCTCTTGCGACGAAGATTATTTCGAAACGTTATTATTTCATTAACAACTATTTTAAAACTTTAATCCATGCATTAGATCTTCCTTTTCATGCATTATTTTATTTTCGTTGTGTTTTTACTGGAGAATATTTTGTATCACATTATATACGCCAGCTGCTTTCTGTCAACGTTGATTTCTATGAAAAGAAAACAAGTTTCTTTCAAAGTCAATAAGAGATAAAAGGTTATCTGCCTCCGCCGCCTAAGAAAGTAATTTGCCTTCGGCTGATTCCGAGAGTAGCCAAAGAGAGGGAAAGCAAATAAAAAGCAGAGAATGGGGGTCTGGGGTTGTTTAACATGCAATAAAGAATCCAGATTTTTAGACAAGAAAATACGATAGAGGTTTCTGTTGTTTAATTTTCTAAGGGTTTTTTTTTTCTGAAAAGGGAAAGGAAAATTTTGGGAAGTTGAAGAGCTTTGATATTTATACACGGTTCTTGTGATATGGTTCAGAATGATTACACTGGCAGCGCTCAGAAGTTGTTCCTCCCGCTTCAGTCATTGCTCCTTTTTTAGATGGTTTAGCGTTGACATTTCTTTACAAATAATTGGGTGGCTTTTTGTTTTTGGCTTTGCCGGGTATTAGTGAGGGGGTTTAAGGTTTGAAAATCAAGGATTTATGGTCACATGGACTTGTCCCATGTAGGCGTTTAGTAGGGTCTTTAATGATGAGCCCCCCCCCCTCCCCCCTCTTCCTTCTCCCCCCTCTTTTTTCCCTTCCCCTTACCGTCAGAAAAAGGAAGGAAGCTGCCCATTACCCCCCATTTCTATCACCTTATTACTTCATCGCTGTAAACTCTATCCTTATCTTTTGGTTTATACTAATTACTCCATTTCTTTTGGTTTCTTCCCTGCACCATTTCTGTATGTTGGTGTATCCAAACTCAATTTCATAATAGATTTTTTTTCTTGAATCAAACTGTATTATATCGATATTAAATTAAAAACTATATTAAGTTTCTGTATCTACAGCTTTTGCTGCTCTAACTATTTTTTATCAATAAATTCTATTCTTTTTTCAGTTTAACCCTCTAAATTTAAGAACAAGCAAAAAAATCTCTAGACAAATTATTTAGAACGAAGTTTCTACAACTTCGTTTTTTGTATAAAAAATTTGGATAAGAATATACAAACTTTCACATTATTATAGCTTTAGCAAAAAAAATTGTAGCTAGACCCTCTGGTTAATTTTTCTCCATGTTTTTAATATAATTTTAAAAATTTTCAGTTTCATCCTCAAAATGAAAGAATTAGGAAAAGTAAGTCAAATAATTTAATAATAAAACATGACTTAGTATCAGTTACGAAATGAGTTATATTTGGTAAGTCAAATAAATTTTTTTTTTAAATATAGTTCTCTATTATTATTAATTGATTCTTTTTAAATTTTAAAAGGCATAAGTCTCAAAATTATACACGAACTTTAATTTAATATGCAATTGTGTACATGAATTTTATTTTGGTGCAATTATACACGTGAAACTCTAATTGTGATTCAAATATATACTTGAAACTTTAATTTTATTTTAATCATACACATTTAAAGAAATAAATACATTAATTTTTTATATATTAGATAAATATAATTATTTATGTATGTAATATATAAATATAAAATGATGTTATATCAATAATTGTGTTAATAATTTATAAGAATTGAATCAAATCAAAATTTTATGTATAAAATTACACAAAATCAAAGTTCGTGTATACAATTACACATTAAACCATAATTTATATATAATTTTGAGATTTATCTCATTTTAAAATGGTCTAAATCCTAATCTTAATTTGATGATGAGTTTAGAGCTTGGATTTGAGATTTATTTTATATATAAATTCATAGATATAGTGTTTTTTACTTATAATTTATAAACAAAATATTTCTAATTTTTTAAAGCTTAAAAGTTAGTTCGAATTCAAATTTAAACTTAAATTATCAAAACAACGAATTTGAATTAACTCAAAATTTTGTATTTGAAATATTTTAATTCCCAAATAACGAATTTTCAAAGTCCAAATTTCTAAAATCCAAATTCAAAATCAAATATAAGTTTTGCAAACACTGCCTTAATGAATTTTTGTTAATATAGCATTTGTGTAAAATTTTGTTTATTTCACTAAAAATAATTTTTGAAAAATTGTATGTGGAAAATAAAATTTTTTAAATATTTTTTTTGGTGTTTGAATGATTTTACATAACATATTTTATATTGTTTGATAAATTTTACTAAAATCACATTTTAAAACTTGTTTCTAATGAAACAAACACAACATAAATTATATTTATTACAAAATATTATAAAAACATTTTCCTTTAATAATCAAATTTTATTTTAATATTTTATAATAAATGATATCTTATATAGACTTAAAAATAATCAATTTTTAATTAAAATATAATCTAAATTTCATATTATATATATATATATATATATATGAGAATAGATAGTGTCAAATTACAGAAAAAAAAATAAAGATAAATACAATTAAGCAAGATTTAAATAAATACTTATTTTATATTATTAAAATATTCATATTTTGTACTATAAAACATTTATTACTAAATATTCATAAATTGTAACATATATTTATTTTAAAAATTTTAATAAAATATTAAGAATATTTCTCAAAATATAAAATTATTATTCATATTAAATTTATTCTTTAAAATGAAATTATAATAATAAATAATTTATTATATAATTAAATATAAATATGTATTTATAATAATATTGAAAATTATATTGTTTGAGACAAGAATTTTAATATTTTTAAAAATTAAAATTTTATTATTAATATAATATTTTTCTTTACTTAAGTTAATTTATATAAAAATCAATTTTGTTATGAGGAATTTTGGATAATTTATTTTCACTTTTGAAAATAAGTTTTTTTTTTCATTCACCAATAAGTTATTTTTTATTGGCTAAATTATTTTCATGAAGAAAGCATATAATATATATAATGTTTTCTAAATCATTTTCCATGAAATAAACCCTAAGTAATTTAATAATACGTATAAGAAAATATAATTATTAATATTTTTAAAAGGAAAAAAAGTAATAATTATTTAAAAATAAAGTTTAGAATTGGTATCAACTTAAAAACACAAGTCACATTGTTAATATTTTTTAAAGTTTAGTAATTAATAAATATAAATATAACTCTCAATATGTATACAACAACCGTACCATTTCATTGTAACGGTCAACCAACCTTCATTTACACTTCCCCGAAGCCGCTCTTTAGAATTATATATTTTTAGTATGATCCTTTTGGACTCAAATATAAAAAAAATAAAGATTAAAATATGCTCCAAATCTTTAAGTTTTTCGTACATTTGAAATTCAATTTATGTATTTATATTTTTAAGAATTTAGCCTCTTTACTTTGTAGATTTAAAAACTCAAGTCTCGTTGTTAATATCGTTAAAACTCTTTTATTAAACTCACTGGTATAACATTTTGAAATTAAAAAAAATATTCTCACTATCTTAATAGAGGAAGATACCTTGGCTTGAGCACCTTTTAAATAACGAACTACTCAGATTGTCGCGTCCCAATGCTTCTACTTAGGATGCTGCATAAATTAAGATAAAACATGCACAAAGTATGCTTAATCTAGACGTGTAACAACCAAATATATAAGGCAACCCATCAATCGCCGATAGGATTCAGGATCTTTAATCAATTCTCTTGTGGCATGTGCAAGTTTGTGGTTTTGTTCAATCGGAAAGCCAGCTAGTTTGGCTCCCAAAAATCTTGCCTAAAAAATAATATCCAGTGCATACTTATGTTGACACAAGAACAAACCTTGAGGACTAGGAGCAACCTCAATACCCACAAAATGCTTCAGTACCCCGAGATCCTTCATATGAAAACAATTACTAAGATAGGCCTTAAAAGGCTTCAAGAAAGTGGAATTGTTACCAGAAATGATCAAATCATCGACATACACAAGCACATTAATTTGCATAGCACCCCTAGTATATGTAAAAAGAGAATAATCGGAGTAAGATTATAAGAAGTCATACCCTTTTAGAGTCGTAACGAGTTTGGCAGGCCAACAGCGAGGTGTCTGCTTCAAACCATACAAAGATTTTCGAAGCCTACACATTGTACTCGGATTCGAAGTGTCAAACCTAGGTGGAAGTTTCATATAGACCTCCTCATCACGATCACCATGCAAAAAGGCATTGTGAACATCCATTTGATAAAGCCCCCAATTCTTTGATGCAATGATGGCGAAGAAGGTTCAAATAATCATCATTTTTGCCACTGGAGCAAAAGTCCCATTATAATCAATTCCTTCAATCTAATGATTGCCGAGGAAAACTAAATGGGCCTTCAATCTCTCAATGGTACCATTAGAGTTGTACTTTATTTTGTAGACTCATTTGCTACCCAGAGCCTTCTTTCTAGGAGGAACGGGCTCCATAGACCATGTGCCATTAGCCTCCAAAGCCTGGACCTCCTTTTGCATAGCACTACACCACCTCCCATCTTTCATAGCCTCATTAAAAGACCGTGGCTCCATCCCTGCAGTTACCGTTACAAGAAAATTTATGCGGTTCACACTAAAATTTTCACAATTAACATAATGTGCTATAGGAAAAGGCTTACCTGAGGAAGGAGAGAAAGCGGGTGATAAGAGAGATGGAATTTTATTAATCATTGTATGTGTCAAAAAATCCTTCAATTTGAAGGAGGGGATTTTTGTTCTCATACCTTGACCCATAGGGGAATCAATATAAGCAATTGAACTAGAAGTTGAGCCTTGCGAACCATGACCCGATTGGACAGCCACTCTGTCAGCACATCTTCCATTGAGACAGGAGGCGACTGTGTTTATGATGGAAAAGAGGGACAAGGTTCACCATAGCCTTTACCATTCCTTTTCGCGCCCCACCCTCATTCACAAAACAAAAAAACTTCCAAAAATGTTTGCATCTGAGTTATGCATATGTTTGACATTAGTAGTGCCAACATCCAAGTATGGAAAAATATCTTTATAAAATTGAACATCCCTAGATGCAAAAAAAAAAGCCTTTCTTTCCAAATCATATAACATCCAACCCTTTTTTCCAAAAGGGTACCCAGCAAATACACATTTTCTACTTCGACTCACAAATTTGTCAACTTTTGCTTGTTGATTATGAGCAAAACACAAATAACCCAAAACATGCAAGCCATCATATGAGGGTGGAGAGCCAAAAAAATGTCATAGGGAGTTTTATTATTAAGTAAACTAGAGGAAGTTCTATTAACCAGTTGTGCCACAACTAAAATACACTCCCCAAAACATAATCGACCAATTCCATTGAAAACATAAAACATAGGCAACATTTAAAATATGTTGGTGTTTTATATCAATTCACTCATTTTGTTGAGAAGTGCCAACACAAGAGGTTTAAAATAAGATGCCATTAGCCAAAAAAAGACACTTATGCAATTAAACTTAGTACCATTATCACTCCACACTATCTTAATTTGTTAGGAAAATTGGTGCTCAATCATGGCAATAAAGGACATAAGAAATGGAAAAACCTTTGTTAATTTTATCAACCAATAAGTATACCCACACAACACTTGAAAAAACATCAACTAATGTAAAAAATATCTTGCTCCACAAGAAGACGAGGGATTATAAGGACCCTATAAATCACAATGTATTACTTTAAAAAATCACAATGCTTTATTATTACTTAAAGGAAAAGACTCTCTAGGCTACTTAGCACGATGACACACTTCACAGGCTTTATTCAAATGTTCCCTACACCTACTAAAAAAAGGAAGTAATTTGACTACTTTTTCGGAAGGATGTCCTACACGCTTATGCCATAGCTCCACCAAAGATGAACCCACAATTGAAGCTCTTTAACACTAAAAATGTACCAGAAGTAATAAAGTCCATCCCATCTGTCACCCGTTCTAATCAGCTCTCTCGAACGTCGGTCATGTATAGCATATATGTTAGGTGAAAATTGGACAAGACAATTCATATCATTATCAAGCTACAAAACCAAAACAAATTGCAATGTAATTTTGGAACATAAAGAACATTATTAAAAGACATTTTGTTCGTTAGTTTCATAGTCCCTTGTTTAGTTGCTACAACATTTTGTCCATCTAGTAAACTGATAGGACAAGCATTCACGTCACGGATTTTAGTCAAGAAAGAAATATTTATCGTTACGTAATTAGAAGCACTATTGTCAGCTATCCAAAAAGTATTATCAAACTCACCATTCAAGTAATTTATTTGAGTTTGAAGATTATCAAACGGTGCTACCAACGCTTTCCACTCTGCGATATTAAAACCAAGTAGTTTCGTAGTTGTCGCTAGGGTAGAAGATGCACTTATCAAACCATCAACCTTCATTACAGTAGTAGCATTCACAAAGACCCCCTCGACCTCAACTAGCAACTGGTGAAGGGTGCAAGGCAAACATCTTTCCATGAGCATTACTTGCACCCTTAGCTTCCGAATTTGGTGGCAGACCATACCGCTCCTCCCACCAACTCAAGTAATTAATCACTGTAAAATAATTTTCAGCATTATGACCTGAGTGCTAACAGAGTGAACAGACCAAGCTCGACTTGTTAACCTTATCAAATTGATTACGTCCTTGGCCCTCTATATGAACTGCAAACCCCACAATATATAGTTTTTCATCTTTAATATGAGCAACTCCCCACACCCTTTCATCTTAAACAACCTGCTAAAATGCCCAATTAAGATTAGGCAAAGGCTATTGAGATAGCAAACTCGACCAAATTTTTCCATAATACTCCGAGTGCAAATCCATCAAGAATTGATGAAGTTGATCCTCCTCTCTACATTTGTCGTGAGCTTTACCAAGATCACATGTACACTTGCCACACTTACAACATAATATAGGTTCATAATTACTCAATTCATCCCATAAAACCTTCAACTTGCTAAAATATATTGTTACAAACGTTGTTTTAGATTGTTCGCAATGAGCAATATATTATTAGAGCATTAACAACCGCAAAATGTTCATTGAAATCATCCTATAATAATTTTGAGTTGTCATAATTCGAAAGCATATATTTGACCTTTGGATCGATGGTATTCACAAGCCCTAAAACAAGCATACATTGTATAGAAACCTAATCCTCTTCCATGCATGAAGGCGTCAAGTCGGTTATTGTACCATTGAGGGACCTGAACTTACACCGCGAAGACAAAGCCATACAAATAACGTATGTCAATCATCGAAATTATCAAGATGGAGACACATTGGAGTGATGAAACCTCTTGGATGGTCTTGTGGACCGAGAAAAAAAACGGTGAATTAGCCTCAATCTTGTTTGACGATGATGGTGGTGTGTTCATCTAAATTTGGCTTGTGGTATTTTAGGTTTTGGCTGTGATACCATAACAATAGTAGGGTAAAAGTAGGAATTTATCAACATAAGAGAATATATATACATGCTATATCTCACGAAGGATCGAAATAGGAAAACTACTCCTATTATTCCTTGACTTCCTACAATATATTATCTATTTCCTAAAATAGATTATCTCGTATTATTGCATACAAATCTTTCAGTAATAAAAAGACAGTTTATTTAGACATGTGTCAGATTGAGGAATGCATGGAATTCCTTTCTTACATATAATTTTTGTTGTTAAATTTACTTGTGTGACATTTTGATTTAGTTTTTTTTTTAAAAATACACACTTGATAGCAATGTAACAAAAATAGCATTGTAATGACATGAATTTAAAAAAGAATTCTCATAATGTTAATAATTCTTTAAAATCCACATCGATATTTTTTTAGTTATTTTTTTAATAATTTTGTAATATTCTTGCATTTAACTAAATACATTGATTCATTCACGATTAGTATTATGTGAAACACTCCAAACCCGACCTAGACGTTATGGCCGAATCCAGAAGTGTCACAAAGAATGGGTTTTGATAACGAAGTTTATACGGTAAAACCATTTCAATTTTTCAACTCTTATTTTCTTTTATCCATTACCAAAACGTTTATTTAATTAAATAATTTGCCTTCAAACCTATTTTACAGCGGAAGCTTTCAAAAACCATTCTATTTTAAAAGAATTCAATTTGCATTTTCAGAAAACCTTTATTTGTGATAAACCGTTGTTTTCGTAAAAATATTTTACCGAAGTAATCAAAATATCAAGCAAACTAAAAATCTACGGTTAAAAACCAAACAGTCCAAGAGTCCCAGAATTTTACAAACTCCCAAATAAATCCAAAGTTTAAATAAACCATAAATACTAAGTTTAAACGGTTTTATGGATGAGTGGTCACCATTGAGTCTCTACGGCACCAATCCGTCTAAGTCTGTGGATTACCTAAACAGATTAGATAAACAAAAGTGAGTTTTCATAAACTCAGTGTATAACCCAGTAGAATTAGACATGCAATCATATGGAAATCACACATATATAATTAGATACAGATTCAGACTCATGTCCATCTCGGATATAGATAACAGATACAAATAGATCTGATAATCAGAATTCTACCCCCATCCTCTACACACCATCTCCAACCATCCCATCACACCATATGGGGTTAAAAACACCCACCCAACCCTACGCACCATATCGTGCCATTATGACACATAACAGATAATATGCAGTCAAGCTGCCAAAATAAAGGCGATGATCGCCATACAGACCACTTCCTCCACATATACAAATCCCACCCCAAAACATATATTGAAAACAGAAGCAGAAATAACAGATTAACATGCTCAACATACTCATCTACAGATTATGAATTAATCAGACATGCATGGTATTATCATACTCAGAGCAAAATATCAGAAAATTAGATTTATAGTTTTTAGGGTTTGGTTAACCCTTATCAACCTTACGATAAGCCCACAATCGATCGGAACAACCCGTACAACCCTAAGGAATTTTCATAAATATGGGCCCACATGCTCGTGTGGGTCCACAAGCCTAAATTGGCTTTGCCCGTGTGGCTCACACGGCCTGGCCCAAAATCTACACGCCTAACTTGGCCTAACTGTGTGGTCCACACAGCCACACTCTGGCCACCACACAGTCGTGTCTTGCGCACGGCCGTGCTTTCGTCGATCACACGGCCAACCACATGCCCGTGTGGCATCAATAGTGGCCTTTTTTTGGCTTTTGTCGAAACTCAAATTTTTGTATTTTGGGAACAAACCTGGTACAGTATCGATGCAAAAACACTCCCGAGTCACGCTTCACCTAAAATTGACCAAGAAATCACCGAATTAGTCGCTTAATTCGACACTAAACCGAACTGCATCAAAAAAAACTTACTAATCCATCAAAGTTCTTACCTTCGAATGAGTAACAGAGATTTCGCACACTTAAAGCGTCGATTGGAAACCTTCAACATCTTGATTATCTCCTAAACACCAAACAAATCCCATTAAATAAAGATTTACTAACCACAACAATAATCACACCTACCAAACTTACCAGAAACGCACACTGAGCATTGAAGTAGCGATATACGAAAGTTCAACAATAGATAGAAAAATAGAACAAAAGCACCGGCAAGGAAAAAAGGGAAGGAAACAACAAAGAGCAAAAAGAAAACAAATAACGTTAGATTTTTTTTTTAGAATTTTTGAAGAGGGAGGAATTTTTTGAAAAAAAAAAGAAAAAGAAAATAATAGATAATAAGAATCCCTAAAATTCCTCCCCACAAATCCACTATCAACAATCCTCTCAGAAACCCAACTCCACCGAAACACTATCAGTCAACAAAGTAAAAAATTAACATCCACGCTAACGCAGAGATTCGAACATAGGACTTCCAACAAAGCAGTTCCCTTACCACTCGAAACAGCTGACTCATTCTGATATGAATTTACAGATAATTTAATATAAGCCCATTGAACAAAGATAAGGTTGGATTCCAAAAATCACAAAATTTAGCAAAGGTGAGACTTAAACCCAAAACCTCAAACACACACCTAGAACACTTAACCACTAAAATAGATACACATTTGTGTTAGATTTTTCAAAAACAGAAATAAATTGTTCAGGGTGTTACAACTTTACCCCCTTAAAGAAATTTCGACCTTGAAATTTGCCTAATTAGAATAGATGAGGATACTGCTGACGCATCGAGTCCTCAGGTTCCCACGTGGCCTCCTTAGTACCATGATTCTGCCACAAAACCTTTACTAAAGGAATAGGCTTCCTCCTTAGAATCTTAACATCTCACTTTAGAATCTGAACCAGCTCCTCCTCAAAAGTCAAACCCGGTCTAACCTCGATCTCCTCAACAAAGACAACGTGAGATGGATTAGACTGATACCGCCTTAACATCGAAACGTGAAACACATCGTAGATAAGATCCAACTCTGGAGGTAGCTCCAATTGATAAGTGACCATTCTCACACGATTTAGAATCTAATACAGTCCTATAAACCTAGGGCTTAACTTGCCCTTACAGCCGAATCTCAGAATCTTAGTCCACGGAGAAATCTTAAGAAAAATGAAATCTCCTATAGAGTACTCAATATCACGTCTCTTCAAATTTGCATAGCATAAGGGCTACTATGCGCCTCCTTTAGAATCGGCTGCCTCAAATCAAAGTCATTTGGCACACAGATTTGACCTCGAAAACATAGAACACCATCATTATTTAGCCCAAATTCTGAAGTACTGCCACTCACAATCTGAAGAAACCGCAGACCCAGATACTCATCCCCCAACTACTTATCTCAAATCTGATCAATCCAAGTCGACTTAACTTACAACTTGGCTAACAGACTCCTATAATCAAGTAGACTACGTCAAGCGAACATCGCTCTCAAATCTGTCATCGCCCTACAACTTAGAGCATCGGCCACCACATTGGCCTTACCAAGATGATACTCTATCATGCAGTCATAATCTTTGAGCAGCTCAATCCATCGATGCTACCTAAGATTCAACTCCTTCTAGGTAAAGAGGTAAATGAGACTCTTGTGGTCGATATAGATTATTCACCTTTCACCATACAGATAGTGCATCTAGATTTTCAACGCAAAGACTACAACAGCCAACTCGAGATCATGCGTCGAATAGTTCCTTTCATGTATCTTAAACTGATGGGACACATAAGCCACAACCTTACCATCTTACATCAATACACATCCCAAACCGATGTGTGACACGTCACTGTATACCACAAACTCTTTTTCATATTCAGCCTGTATCAGAACAGGAGCCTGAGTCAGAACAGACTTGAGCTTCTTGAAGCTCGATGTTGTAGCACCCCAAACCCGGTCCAGACATTATGGCCGAATTTGACGTGCCACATTGAAGTTAAAAACCCATGTTCCCTTTTAAGTGTTTTAAAAGCTGACTTTTGTTAAGCTAACCAAGTGAATGGAAGCTGGGCACCAGGTAGGTATCCATAACAGAGGAGGTTAGCCATGAAGGTTGCTTAAGTACCAAGCTCTTTGATTGGATCCAATCCTAGACATGCCCACATCCATTGCCACACTTGGTTATAACGGATTGAAACTTCTTTGAGTGGTTATCTTTGATAAATCAAATATTCGTGACGTCGTGTTATTTTAAAAACAAGTATCGTTTTGAAATCGCGCCCTAAGTCTAGCCCATTTGAATTATTATCCACCAAAATAAAGTTATTAAAAATAATATAATCCCAGAAAATCAAAGAAGAAAATAAAGTTAAAATGACCTTATTACACCCCAAAAATTAAATAGTAAATAAAAATGACTTAAGGAAACTAGTCTCTTTTCAAAACCAAAAGCGTTCACTATGGCCACTCTGAATCACCTCTGGCTCCAAGACACCCACATCAAGGCCCACCTGCAAGGTTAAAGAAGGGGGTGAGTTTGGAAACTCAGTGTGTAAGGAAAACCCATTCAAAGCCCAGGTCAGCTCAAGCCCATCGGGCCTAAGCCCATTCAGATAACAGTGATACTGGGCCAGAGCCCTTTTCAGATTACATTAAACTGGGCCTTAGCCCCTTATTCAGATGACAGTACGGCTGTAACACCCCGAACTCATGGCCGTTACCGGAAATAGAACACGAGGTGTTACCGGCTTACTTCATTTATTTCCCCCTATTTTTTTGTTCCAGGCAAGCTGGCTACTATATCGTGGTCGCTTTAAAAATCATATTTTGAGTTATGAAACTCGAAATCCAATTCCGTAAATTTTCCCCGAAACTAGACTCATATATCTTTATGGGGAAATTTTTTTAGAATTTTTGGTTGGGCCAATTAGTACAGTTTATTTGTTAAAGTCTCCCCTGTTTCAAGGTTCGACTACACTGACCTCTGTACCTTACAATTTAAATATCTCCCAGTAGAGGGCTTCAATGCCTATGCTGTTTGTCTCTAATGAAACTAGACTCGATAATGAATTTGTAAATATAAGGCATGACCTCTAATTATCTCGATAAAATTTACGGTGAATTTTATAAGTAAAAACAGGGGATCCAGAAATCGCTCTGGCCCTGTTTCACAAGAATTTAATTAACTCCTAACATACAGCTCATATGGTCATTTCGTTTCTTCCATATGAAAATAGACTCATCAAGCTTCGATTTCATAATTTATTCATTATTTAATTCCATTTCTACTATATTTAGTGATTTTTCAATCTCACATCACTGCTGCAGTCAGCATCTGTTACTAAAACAAACTATGCCTATTTCATGATTTTTCCTTGATCTAACTAATAATTCATCAAACATGTCACAATTTATGACCATGACTAGCCATGCCAAAGGCTAATCATCACCGAGCATCTCCCTACTACACTATTACCAAATCATGAATTTAACACTGAAAATAATCAGCCATGACCTATGGCATAATAACCGAGTAGGCCTCAACCAATACTCAACCAAAACCGAATTACCAAGACTTGTGTCCAAACATCATAGAACCAAATCCAACCGAACATTTATGCCATTTTCGCATGGCTAAAAGTTTACATACCAAATTTCAACAAAACATAATAGCCTATACATGCCGAAATGTTCTCCTAGACCAACTAAGAAGAAAATACCAAAAGTTGCTAGCCGGTGTACGCAAAAAGTCGAGTCCAAGAAACCTAAAATAGGTGACAAGTAAACATCGAATGAGTATATAACTCAGTAAGTCATAAGCATTACACTACCATCCATTAATAAAATTTTCACAAGAGGAAACAACGAAATGAGGCTAAGTACTCCATCCATACCGAACTATGCCATAGTTTCTTAGACCTTACGATTCAATCTCATTCCAAGTCCTACATTGACATTTCATACGCTATTCAATAGAATAATTGAGGCATTTCCATATATCATTTTATTTTCGTTACAATCATATAACTAAACGAACTTTCACCTATTCCACGATGAACCTTATGTACGTGACTTCAATTATAATCATCACATAGGTTCAAAACTTACCACGCTCAACTCCAAATATAAACATAGCACCTATTAGCCATGAACTCAAGGTACTTACCGTTTCCGCTGTCCGAAATCGACTCGGTAAGGTCGCACCCTTAATATAAATAATTGATAGAAAATATATATATATAGTGGGTTCGCACACATAGTGCTTAATAATCAACCACGCACACTTAGTGCCATGTACTTTAAACTCGCACACTTAGTGCCAATCTTACAACCGTGAACACTTATTGCCCGCACACTTAGTGCCGAAAACCAGCCACTCTATACGCTTCACTTCCTTTTTACATTCGACAATTTCATCTCTACATACATATACATTTGTATACATTTCATCTCATTAAACACAATTGCATAGGTATTACGATCATTTAAATCAATACCAACTATATGCTTAATGACTTACCTTGTGTTGGGTAAAATAATTCCAAGTCGGCTACTCGATGACCTTCGATTTCCCCTTGTTGGACGCCTCTCCTTTAGGATCTTGAGCTTAAACAAATAAATTAACTCATTCAACCGCTTTGCTACATATATTGGTATTCACATTTTAATGATTTTATGACATACGGAACGGCATGGTAAAATTTTTATCTTGCTACCTTATGTTCTTAGCTATTCGGCTAATAACCTTATGCAATTACCATACTTTCAATAATCCAATCACACATGCATATGCATACTTGGACATTCGGCAATCACCTTTGCTAGTTTTTCCCATTTTTTTGTCGGTTATATATATACATAGTCCTAAGGTAATATCACGAATGGGCTTACATATATATGTATATATAGCCGAATATGCAAAGCTTAAACTCAACATCACATAAGCTCCTAAGTGATGGCCGAATATGTATATCTATATATATATATATCAACTATACTATTACTTTTAATTCATCTAATCACAAAATTTCATCTCATGAACACTTGACCCATTTCTCACAAAAATGAAACAACAACTAAAATGAACATCCCATTTTTACCCCATATGGCCGATTGCTTCATTTGTTACCCAACTAACAATTCAACAATTTCAACCTCATTACAACCTCTACCTATCCAATATAACATGAACACAATCCTCCACCCCTAAATTAGATTCGGCAATCACTTAACCCATTTTAACCTCAACTTTCAAGTTAAAAGTAATTAACCACTCACCATATCCTACATTACTATCCCTTTTAATGACATTAACACATCTACTAAGAGTTTCAAGCTTCTTGGCTGAATTTCAACCTCAAAATCCTAAGTCTAATCTATAGGATGAGTAGAATTTGAACTAACCATCTCAAACATGCATAGATTTTCAAGAATCATTCAATACATACCTCATTCTAACCATCTTCCAAGCCAAAATCAAATAACCAAATCTCCCTTCCTTCTCCTCACTCACGGCAATAGCCAAAGAAAAAAAAGATGAACACTCCCTCTTCCCTCCTTATTTTATTCATCTTTTCCTTTTTAATTCCTTTCTTTAATTTATTTTAATTTACTTACCAATATTAAATAATAAACAACATAAACTTGGAGGAATGGAACCATGCTTGGCCGGCCACTTAACATGAATTGGGCACTTTGACATGCAAACCCAAACTTTCCTATTTTAATACTATTTGGTCCTTACTTATTTACCTATCATAATTTTCTAAGTCTCTCAACTAGATCCTTTCAAGCAAAATTCACATTCCTAAGATAAAATTAAAACATCAAATTTTTATACAAGTACTATCACACATATAAGATATGCAAATAAAATTTTAACTAAATTTTATGACTCGGTTTTGTGGTCCCGAAACCACATTCCGACTAGGGTCAAATTAGGGCTGTCACAATGGCCCATAGGCCCATTTCAAAATACATGCAACATCAATAAACATATGCAAGCCCATTTGGGGAGACTACTCAACCCACCAATCGCTACACTCCACCCGCACCAGCCCTACACTCCATGTGGGGAATAACTCAACCCACCCAGCCTTACACTCCACAGTTGTAGCCTTGCTGCTCAGTTAACAGTAAATTGAGGCAAAGACTCTAGTACGTGGACAAGCCACTTTCAGTACTTCCTCCATCAATATCCCAGTCCCATGCATCAGATAATAACAACATGGCATGCAATAAATAACAACAGTCAAACATGCATTTAGGTCAATTTACTCCTAGAGGTATTTCGGTACTTTATCTCCTAGGGGTAAAACTGTAAATTTTCCACTTTTTAAAGGTATTTCAATAATTTATCTATTCTAGGGTTTTCATGCATATTCCTACCTTTCACGTACTAACAAAATCACTTACCGAGAGTTCTTACCGAATTGAGCCTGTTGGCCCTTTATTCCAATTTTGGCCCAATAAGCCCAAAAATATCGGGGGCACAAAAATCATGCACTTTGTAGTCCAAACATTGCAGCTTACCAAAAACATTAATCAATTTACCTCACGAGCATTCACACACTCGCAAATCTACAAAATACCAGTTTTTCGGCATTTCGACTTTTCGGCTTTTGCTGAACTAGACTAAGAAAGGGTGTCAGTTACACACTTGTTTTATGAAGATTCGTTTGACGAGATCCACGCAATAACTACCTACAATTATATTACTACCACGTTAATCTACTACCGAAATGAACTACATAATATCTCCTTACCTTATTCGGCCATAACACCTTAGGCACTAGCAATCCTACCTTTGCCGAAGTTTGCGACTAGACTTAGATCCCGTTGTTCCACTTGTCCAAGCCCTTGATCAGCAGTCTCTAGATCACATTATTATCAAGACAAAACAGTTATCACAACCCCTTAGGGCTACAAGTCCAAGTCGACAGTCTCCCTAACCTTTAAGGGTTTCGGCTTTTCTAAAATATGAAATAAAGATTAGATTGAAAAGACTTACCATCGGTTCCTTCGGTCAATGATCTCAATTAATTTCTAATCAATTTTGATGCTGATCTAAGCCCTCAAATGATAACAAAAGTTGAGCCTTCAGTGATCTCACTATTCGGCCAAGTCCCTAAGAGAGTGGGGTTTTCGGCTTTTGTTGAAGCTGTGTAAAGAAAGATGAAATAGGAGGGTTTTGCTATGGTCCTGTCGACAGAACCTTGAGGTTTAGAGAACTAGAGAATCGGTCAAGAATAATGGAAAAGATAATAAAATTGGCTAGGAGAAATCGGCACAGAAAAAGTAAGTTTTCGGGATTTCGGCTTTTTATGGCAATGGCTATGAAGGTTTTAGAAACGTCTGAAGAAAAAGATGGAGATGCACAGGTGGTTAGAGAGATTCAGCTATGGAGGAAAAGAAGAAAAATAAAAAGTTGAAGAGAAAAGGAGAAAAGAAAGAAGAGGAGAATGGTCAGCAAACGGTACAACTTTCTCCCTCATGCCAAATTTATACTGGCACTTAACCTAGTCGAATTTTCCCATGTTAAAGGCCCTTGGCTGGCCAACTCCTGCTCCTTGATCAGCTCTTAAATATTCTCCTTTATTAGCTCCTAAATCCTCTCCCTTATCATCTCCTAAATCCTCTCCTTTATCAGCTCCTAAATCTTCTCCTGACAGCCTTCCACTTTAGTTCCACTGCTTACCTTTTCTGTACATAAAAATTAATATCACCAATTTGCTTACCTTGCGACTCGAACCTTTGCTCTCCTTGGTCATCCACACGCCACCTCTCAAGCCCCCAAGTGACGCCACAAGACAACTTACCACTGGCTTTCTTGTGTTTTATTTTACCCAGTTAATGCCTTAAAGCCTAGCTAACCAGAACCCCTTCTTCTATAGAATTAAAATTAACTGAAATTACCAGATTTTAACTTAAACTTGGGCCTTCTAGAGACCCACTAACCTGATTAAATCTACGCCAAGCAGACAGAACACCAAAATTTAAAATTTGCCAACACTCACAGAATTTCTGAAAATTGGGGCGTTACAATTGTTGTGCATTGCTCCAGACAAAAGAAACTCCCTTACGCAGAAGCTTAGTCAATAGAGCTGCGATCAGAGAGAACCTCTCGACAAACTGTCGATAATAACCCGCCAAACCTAGGAAACTACGAATTTCAGATACGTTCTTGGGTTGTTTCCAATCAAGCACCACTAGAATCAACTCGGATCCCTTCAGCAGAAACCACGTGCCCTAGAAAAGTTACCTCACGTAGCCAGTACTCGACTTGCTCAACTTAGGGTAGAGCTATTTTTCTTGGAGTATCTGAAGCACTACTTTAAGACGCTCATCATGTTCATCCTCATTCTTAGAGTAAACTAGAATATCGTCAATGAACACCATAATGAACTGATCTAGATATGGCTGGAAGACTCGGTTCATTATATCCATGAATACAGCCGAAACATTCGTTAGACCAAAAGGCATAACTAAGAACTCGTAATGTCCATAATGAGTTCTAAAAGTAGTATAAGGTACATCGAAAATAAGAAACATACCGGTGATAACATTAGGAGTATTTTTGTCCTCTCAATGTCGAGCAACATAAACTAACGCAGGCTGCCTCGCCTCATTCTGACTAGCACCTTGCCCGGTGCTCTCTGCCCACGACCCATACCGTTACCACCCCTAGCTTGACCACGACCCCTAGGTGGCTACTGAACTACTCTCACAAAACTCGGTCCGGAGGCTTGTATCTGGTCTGCCCACTGTGAACACTCTCTAATGCAGTGCTCCAAAGATCCACACCTCAAACATGCCCCAATCCTCCTCTAACACTCGCTCAAATGGCACGTACGACAATCCCCACACAACTGAATCCAAGTAGGAGCAACATGGGCTCCCATTCTAATCGGCCCATCAAATCTGGCCTTTTTCTTAGGCTTCTGAGCAGAACTAGAAGGCTCTGAATCCCTCTTATTCTTACCTCTCTCTCAGTCCCTATTTTGGTGCTCTACGCGCTTAACATTCTCGGCGATCTTTGCATTCTTTACCAGAACTACGAACTCCCGCTCCTTCTGTGGAATAATCAGTACCCTCAAGTTATCCCTCAAACCATCCTTAAATCAGACGCACCTCTCATACTCAAACCTCGCCATGCTTCGAGCATAATGGCTTAGCGTTAGAAACTCGACCTCATACTTGGCGACATATCTATTGCCTTGTGTGAGATTCATAAACTCATACCTACGAGCATCTACATAACTCACTCCCACATACTTACTCTGAAAAGTGGTCTTAAAAAAATCCCAGTTTAGACAATCAGTCTGAGTACCCTCCTCAATCGTTAACCACCATTAATATGTCTCATAGTGAAGCAAAGAGATTGCAACCTTCAGTTTTTGCTCGGGAGTACAGTCTAAATCATTCATAACCCTCTTAGTGACCTCCAACCAATACTCGGCCACTGTAGGGGCGACTCTAGTGCACCCCTAAAAAACTCCGTACCATTGGACCAAAGTCGTTCCATTACCGACCCACGACCCCCAGATCTAGAATGGGGTCCAACGACCCTCTTTAATATCTTCAGCATGGCTTGGGACAGTGCGTCGTTCTCAGCCAAACAACTTTAAGGCTCAGTCTCAGTAGCAGAAAAAATAGGTGTCCCACTCAAATCTAAGTTTGGCATACTTCCTAAAGAGGAAGACTCAGCTCAAGCCCCTTACGACCTCTACCACAGCCCCAAATACCTCATCCGTGAGTTCCATAAGTGCTCATTGTATAATTTGATTTTATCTACATTATAAAGTTTTATGCATTAGTTCTAGTGTTTATCAACAAATATTTTATGCATAAATTATCAGAAGTTCAGAGTTGTTTTCAGAAGTTTCAGTCTCTAACTATTTCAATACAGTTTTAGAAAGTACTAACTACAGTGTTTTCAAAATAGTTCTATCTAAGTACAGAGATACTTACAGGATCGGCGCCGAAGATTCGATGTACGACATACTTTCTCAAATTATCCAAAATATTTGAAAACCAATTCTTTTTAAATTACAATTTTGGAAGCCAAAATTCACAGCCCGAGTTTTGCAATCTGGCTTTGATATTGTAATAGCCCGGTTTAGACCCTAGTCGAAACAATGGTTTTGAGACTACAAATCCGAGGTTGGAATTTTTTTATATTATTTTGTGTGTTTATGACATGAGATTAGATATGTGTGAAAGTTTGGTGTGATAATTTTATCGTTTAAGTGGTTAATTTGAAAAAAAAGACTAAATCGCGTAAAATGTAAAAGTTGCATTCTACATGTAAAAGGTGTCAAATTGCTTTAGCTTTTCAATATGATGGCCTTAAATGGTAATTAAACCATTTTAAATAATAGTGGACATTGTTGGACAACCATTACATGTTTAAAATGTTATTTCATTAAGGTTAATATTGTAAAATGGCTATTATGTTAATATTAATAAAACAAAACATGATTTTGGTGATATATTCATCACCTTTGCCGAAAATACTGAGAAAAAAAGAAGAGAAAATGAACATGCTAGGGTTCGGCACTTTGATTGCTTGATTGAGGTAAGTTTTGAGCTTGGTTTTTTATAATTTCTACATTTTTGTGATTATTGCTCTATATACTATCATGTCCATGCATGAATTTTGGATATTGTTGATGATTTTGAGTTGAGCCATTATTGATAATGTGAGTTTTATGAAGTTTGATGATAGTAAATGGAAGATATGTGTTAGATTACTATGTTTTGTATTGGGATTTTTGGTGAATTCATGAGTTTTGTGATGTTAAAGGATGAAATATTAAATCTTAGTGCTTGATATACATGTTGTGTAAAGTGATTTTGAGTAAAAATGCATATTAGGGATTCAATTGTGAAAATGAGAAATTGAGGGACTAAAATGTGAAATAAATGAAATGTGTGGGATTATTAAACTAGGGTAAAATTTGGTTAGGCAATTGTATAAGAAAATTTTGAGTAATTTTTGATTTTATGAATTAGGGACTAAAATGTTAAAATGTAAAAATGAGAGGGCTAATTTGTAAAATGCCCTAAATATGTGTATAATTGAATGATTTGTTGAATAAAATGGTTAATTTTTAATACATATAGATCAAGAAAAGAGGAATTCGAATTTATATCGAGGGAAGTCGAAGATTATCGAGTAAACGATCCGAATCGTGAATTTCGAGTACAAGGTAAGTTCGTACATGATAAATGATGTTATAGTTATGTTTTAATGCTATGATAATGTATAAATTGTATAGATATTTGATTATGGTTTGAGCATAATGATAATCAAATTTGATTAGCACTAAGCATGCTGTTCGAAATAGCTTCTGCTACAAATGGCACTAAGTGTGTGAGTTGGAATAGTTTCAGCTATAAGAGGCACTAAGTGTGTGATACTGGGATAGCTTTAGTTTATTGAAATGACACTAAGTGTGCAAGATTGTTATGGCTTCAATAAATCACTGATGCACTAAGTGTACGAATCCTTAAAGCATGGAAAGACTTCCGAATGAATTAATGTATTTGAACGGGAGTTAAGAATGAAATGAATAAATACAGGAAAGTTCAGGTATGTTCGATACTTATTTGGTAGATGATACTATATATATGAAGCTTGATGAATTCGAATGAACATATTAAATGAGATAGAATAGAATTGATGGATGAATTGTGAATTACTAAGTGTTTATCAGTTGATGTTTCGTTATTATAAACTGTTGATTATTTATGGTACGAACTTACTAAGCTTTAAAGCTTACTGTATGAAATGTTCTTTATTTTACAGTGTTATAAAGCTAGTTCAGATTTGGGGATCGTCAATGACATCAATCACACTATCAGACATCTATTTCGATACCATTTTGAGAGTTATATACATGGTATATGGTATGTATAAGCTAGTGTCACTTTGGTATGTTTTGTGTTGTGTTTAGCCATGAAACTTGGCTTGTAAATATAGGCATGTATGGCCTCTTAAGTTGGCCTAAATAGTGTGTTTGATAAGTAAGATATGTGATGTTTATAATGTTTATGTGATGGTTTAATATGGGATATTGAAGTAATGATTTTGTGCATTTGGAACTTTGGTAAATTGTTATGATGTTGGCATATTGAATTGGTTAAGATTATATAGTTTGATATGTGATTGAATTGGCATGTTTTGGGCTGCCTATAAATGTATGCAAATGACGTAAAAATGTTGTGCTTTTGGTGTGCTTGTGATAGGTGGGAAATGTGGTTTAAACCAAGCCTAATTTCACCCCACACGGTTGAGCACACGAGCGTGTGTTTCGACCGTGTTTCTATTGTAATTTTAGTTATTCAAGTCAGTCTTAAGCACGGCCTAGACACACGGGTGTGTCTGGTAGCCGTGTGAGGCACACAGCCTTGGCACATGGGTGTGTGTAGCCATTTTGAAGGGTACACGGGCGTGTGGTCAGCCATGTGACCCAATTCAGTTTCGACCACGACCAAAGCACACGGGCGTGTCTCGTGATCATGTGGACAAGTCAGTATGTATGTTCTATTTTGCCACGGCTTAGACACACAGGTGAGTCTCATACAATGTGAGGCACACGGCCTATTCACAAGCGCGTGTGACCTGTACAACTTTGAAAAATGTTTAAGTTTTGAAAAATTTTGTAAGAGCTTGGTTTAGTCCTAACCCTTTTTTAAAGCATGTTTAAGGTCTCGTTGACCTTCGTAAGGGACACTTTAATGATGTGTGACTTTGATGTTATGATGTTTGGGAAATAAATGTGAGATATTTAGATTTGTCCAGTAACGTCTTTCACCCTAGTCCAGCGACGGATTTGAGTTAGGGGTGTTATAGATACCACTAAATGTAACACCCCAAACCCAGCCTAGACGTTATGTCCAAATCTGGAGGTGTCACAAAGAATGGGTTTTTATAACGAAGTTTATACAACAAAACCATTTCAATTTTTCAACTTTTATTTACTTTTATCCATTGTCAAAATATTTATTTAATTAAATAATTTTCCTTCAAACTTGTTTTACAGTGGAAGCTTTCGAAAACCATTCTATTTTAAAAGAATTCAGTTTGCATTTTCAGAAAACCTTTATTTGTGATAAACCGTTGTTTTCGTAAAAACATTTTCCTGAAGCAGATAAAATATCAAGCAAACAAAAAATCTATAGTTAAAAACCAAACGCTCCAAGAGTCCTAGAATTTTACAAACTCCCAAATAAATCCAAAGTTTTAAATAAACCATAAATACTAAGTTTAAATGGTTTTACGAATGAGTGGTCATCGCTGAATCTCCACCGCACCAATCTGCCTAAGTCTGTGGATTACCTAAATAGATCAGACAAACAAAAGTGAGTTTTCATAAACTTAGTGTGTAACTTAGCAGAATTAGATATGCAGGCATACGAAAATCACACATATATAATCAGATACAGATTTAGACTCATGTCCATCTCAGATACAGATAACAAATACAGATATATCAAATAATCAGAATCTTACCCCCATCCTCTACACACTATCTCCAACCATCCCATCATACCATGTGGGGTTAAAAACACCCACCCAACCTTACACACCATATCATGCCATTATGACACATAGCAGATAATATGAAGCCAAGCTGCTAAAGTAAAGACGATAATCGCCATACAGTACACTTCCTCCACATATACAAATCCCACCCTTAAACAGATACAGAAAGCATATGCAGAAATAACAGATTAACATGCTCATATACATATTACAGATTAATCAGACATGCATAGCATTATCATACTCAAAACAGAATATCAGACAATCAGATCTATAGTTTTTAAGGTTTGGTTAGCCCTTACCGACCCTATGATAGGCCCATAGTCGATCGGAACGACCCGTGCGACCTTAGGAAAAATTTCATAAATATAGGCCCACATGCCCGTGTGGGCCTACACGCTCAGATTGGCCTTGCCCGTGTGGTTCACACGGCCTGGCCCAAAATCCACAGGCCTGTGTGGCCTACATGGTCGTGTCTTGCCCACGGCAATGCTTTCTTCGATCATACGGTCGTGTCTCGCACACGGCCATCCACATGCCTGTGTGGCATCGACAGTGGCCTTTTTTGGCTTTTGTCGAAACTCAAATTTTTTTGCATTTTGGGAACACACCTGGTACAATATCGATGGAAATACACTCTCGAGTCACACAGCACCTAAAATTGACCAAGAAACCACTGAATTAGTCGCTTAATTCGACACTAAATCGAACTGCATCAAAATAACAACCTACTAATCCATCAAAGTTCATACCTTCGAATGAGTAACAGAGATTTCGCATACTTAAAGCGTCGATTGGAAACCTTCAACCCCTTGATTATCTCCTAAACATCAAACGAATCCCATTAAGCAAAGATTTACTAACCAGAACAGTAATCGCACCTACCAAACTTACCAGAAACGCACACTGAGCACCAAAATAGCGATATACGGAAGTTCAACAATAGATAGAAAAATAGAAGGGAAGGAAACGACAGAGAGCAAAAAGAAAACAAATAACGTCAGATTCTTTTTTTGGGGGGAATTTTAGAAGAGGGAGGAATTTTTTGAAAAAAAATAATAGATAATAATAATCCCTAAAGTTTCTCCCCACTAATCCACTATCAACAACCCTCTCAGAAACCCAACTCCACCGAAAAACCATCAGTCAACAAAGCAAAAAAATTAACATCCAGGCTAATGCAAAGATTTGAATACAAAACCTCCAACACACCAATTCCCTTACCACTCAGACCAATAAACTCACTCTAATATGAGATTACAGATAATTTAATATAAGCTCATTGAACAAAGATAATGTTTGATTCCAAAAATCACAAAATTTAGCAAAAGTGAGATTCAAATTCAAGACCTTAAACACACACCTAAAACACTTAACCATTGAAACAGATATACATTTGTGTTAAATTTTTCAGAAACAAAAATAAATTGTTTAGGATGTTACATTATGCATTAGTTTATGTCTTTTAGAAACATTTTAATTTTTAAAAAATTAACCCCCAATTTAAATTTCTTTAACTCCACCCCTAACCGAAATGTATTAAAGTTGTGTTTTAATATATCTTTCTGAGATGATTTTTAAAAATATATTTCATATATACAATATAATTTTTAATTTCATAATAACATATATTTTATACATATAATTACAAATATGTTTCAATTACATACATATAAATTATGTTTACAAGGAAATATAAATTATTAAAATTATTAAATAAATTCAATAAATTGAGTTAGAGATTATTTTGTACGTTTACCAATCAATTTGTGAGCACATACTAATATACGGTACTGATAACCCATGAAATATAAAGACGATACATTAGAGAGATTAAATGAGGAGAGTGGAGAGGGGACAGTGTTGTTTATATCAGGGGCTGGCCCTGGGTGGAGACGCCAGCAAAATAAATTATGAGAAACAAAAATTTCTAACGATAATAAGAGATTCTGTCAGACCCCAAACCCTTTTTACACTTACAGCCTGCTGCTCACATTTGATCAAAATATATTTTTCTACAGTGGCTGTACTTTGAATAATTAAATGTTTTTAAACATAAGAATAGAAACAATTAGTTTTCCCCCCAAAAATTATTTTTACTCAATTGGATATTTATGTATGGTTAATTTGAATAGATAGTGTATTTACCTATAATTAGTGTAAAAATAACGATGGCGGTAAAAATTAAATATTATAACATGAGATAAAAAGTAAGTAAAATACACTGCAGCTCGTCGTCCATCTAAACTCATCTATAATTTATTAAATGGTGTATATATATTTTAAATTTACGGTTATTTTATAGATATATTTAAAAGTCTCTAATATAATATTATATATATATATATAAAATATATCCCAATGACATTTATATTTTAAAATAAAAATAAAAATATACAAAAATATTTATGAGAGAAAAAAGTGTTAGAAATTGATTTAAAGAACTAAATACTTGAATTTATTTTAAGAATTTGAAAAATCAAATATATTGTGTATATATATATACTTGAACTAAACTCATCTATAATTTATTAAATGGTGTATATATATTTTAAATTTACGATTATTTTATAGATATATTTAAAAGTCTCTAATATAATATTATATATATATATAAAAATATATCCCAGTGACATTTATATTTTAAAATAAAAATAAAAATATACAAAAATATTTATGAGAGAAAAAAGTGTTAGAAATTGATTTAAAGAACTAAATACTTGAATTTATTTTAAGAATTTGAAAAATCAAATATATTGTGTATATATATATATACTTGAACTAAACTCATCTATAATTTATTAAATGGTGTATATATATTTTAAATTTACGATTATTTTATAGATATATTTAAAAGTCTCTAATATAATATTATATATATATGAAAATATATCCCAGTGACATTTATATTTTAAAATAAAAATAAAAATATACAAAAATATTTATGAGAGAAAAAAGTGTTAGAAATTGATTTAAAGAACTAAATACTTGAATTTATTTTAAGAATTTGAAAAATCAAATATATTGTGTATATATATATATACTTGAACTAAACTCATCTATAATTTATTAAATGGTGTATATATATTTTAAATTTACGATTATTTTATAGATATATTTAAAAGTCTCTAATATAATATTATATATATATGAAAATATATCCCAGTGACATTTATATTTTAAAATAAAAATAAAAATATACAAAAATATTTATGAGAGAAAAAAGTTTTAGAAATTGATTTAAAGAACTAAATACTTGAATTTATTTTAAGAATTTGAAAAATCAAATATATCGGTGTAGATTATTTTAAGTCGATACAATAAGTAAACAAGTATATCTATACAAAAATTAGAACTAAATAATTGTAGCAAAAACTATAGTGAATCATTAATAGAAAGGTATATTAAGGGTTGAAATAATAAAAAATAATAATATAATAGTAAAACAGAAAATACACAGAAAATAGATTGTTGTGTTTTTATAAATTTTGAATTTAATCCATGTGTTTAGGAATTTAAATTTTTTACTTGTCATATTTAAAAAAAACAAGTTTAATTGGTAAAACCTTAAAACCAAAATATCACACTGATAATTTTTTAAAAAAGATTATAATGAACATTTCTACTGTAAGAAAAAAACATTTCCTTCTTAGTAAAATTTATATATATATTTTGTTAAAGGTATTTCGATAATCAATAATCATAATAGATTTGATTATTTTAACAAAATTTTTTTAATAAAATATAATCTTAAATTTATACACTTGTATAGATACCTATTTAAATTATCACATAGGTATGATTGTGAATCAATTCTCTAAAACTTTAAAAATATAATAAACTCTTGAATAATAAGCGAGATGTTGAATTCTTACAATAGAATGGAACAACCAATAAAACGAGTGCTCTCTCCATTTATTTTTTATTTATAATATTTTAAAAAAAATTTAAACTCAATATTATTTTTGAGAATACCAAACTTCTTTATCACTTATTTTAATAAAGGATAGTACTAATAAAAACTTGAATGCATAATGTATCCTGCTGTAAACCGTGCAAGGAAGAAGCCAAGAAACAAACTCTCTTTCTCTCTCTCTCTGTCACATACACACTCCTTTTCGAGATCCAAAAATAAGCAGGCAACTCTACACGTCTGGTAATAACCTAGACATGTACCACAACACTTGGAAAAGCTCAACACACACATATAATCACCACTTCTGGTAGTCGAGATCGTGTGCAACGCGTGGCAACTATCACTGCACAGCAACCTTTAATTCTTCAGGCAAAATCTGACAAGTAGCATGTAGTGAAAGCGCCCGGTCACAGCCATGGCGCCTTTTCAACAGCAACGACAAAATAATATTAGTAATTATAACAAAAGCTTTAATTAAGTCTATTAAATTTGCTGCTTACCCCACTTTTCTCTTCCACAGTTTCGCGATCCACCTACAAAATCTTTCGATTAGACCAGTATCAAAACTGCCTCTCCGGTCCCACTGCCTTCTAGTGATACACGCGCACATATAAAACTCTTCCTACCTCTCTTCTCTCATGGAATTCAGAAAGATCAAAAATAAAAAAGAGGAAGCTAGCTCGTAAACCTTCCACTACATTGATTACATTACATGCATCTCGCTTACTTTTAAACATCCAATCTCTGCAATCTGAAAAGGTCAGATTGTCCAAAAAGAGCTACTGCAGATGTGAGAGCTTTTTTTCCTTATCTGTCTCTCAGCTGCAGCTGGACGGCGTATATATGAATATGTAGAGATATGTGAGATATAGAACCATGGCCATGCCGTACTATCATTATTCAAAATCATGCTTTTAAGTTTTAGCTAAAGGGTTTAGATGATTGAGTTTATTTTTTATCTTATATCATATTATTATAATATATAATTTTATCGTTATTATTTTTTTTATATTAATCATAGATAAATATATCATTTATCCAATTATTTTATTAATAAGGGTTTATTTTTAATTTTATTTATAAAAATGAGTCATTTTTTTTATTATTTATCAAAATAGACTGAAAACTACAAAATGCGTCCACGTAAGTGTTTTAGGAAAAAATTTTCAGCAAATTGCGTCTTCGAGGGAGCGATTTTTTCATGTCAGCACAAAACGCGCTGACGTGGATGCGCTTTGCTGACGTGACAAAATCATTCTCTCAGGGAGGCGTTTTAGCCCATGTTTTTTAAGATTAGGGCTATTTGCATGTTTAGTGCCTAGGGTTTATGGGTTTAGGGTTTTAGGGTTGTAGCATTAGTGTTTTGTTAAAATAATTTAGGGTTTTATTTATTTAGGGTTTAAATTTTTTTTTAAAAATAAATTAAGGTTTAGGGTTTTTTTTAAAAATAATTAAATTAGGTTTTAGGGGTTTTAAATAAATAAATTAAATTATAGTTTAGAGTTTTTAAGAAAATTAATTAAATTAGGGTCTAGTTTTTTTAAAAAATAATTTTGTGTTTAGGTTAAGGGTTTAGAAAAAATTATATTGATAAGAAGGATTTTGTTTTTTTTTCTACAGTAGTTTCAAAAAAATTAATTTTGAGAAAACGATTCTGAAAAGATAATGTTTCAAAAACACTTCAAGCAGGATGTACTGTCAGTAACATTACTGAAAAAAGCTTCCACGTGGAAGCTCTTTTTCTACTGTAGTTCCTGAAAAAATAATTTTGAGAAGACGGTTTTGAAAAACTAGTTTCAAAAACGCTTCAAGCAGGATGCACTGTCAGTAAAATTACTGAAAAAAATCCCATTTAGACTCTTTTTTTCTGCAGTAGTTCTTGAAAAAATAATTTTGAGAAGACGATTATGAAAAAATAATGCCAAAAACTTCAAGCAGGATGCACTTTTAGCGAAATTACTGAAAAAAGCTCCCACGTGAATATTCTTTTTCTACAGTAGTTCCTAAATTTTTTTTTGAGAAGACTGTTATGAAAAAACAGTGTCAAAAACGCTTCAAGCAGGATGCATTGTCAGCAAAAATACTGAAAAAAGATCCCACGTGGACACTCTTTTTCTACAGTAATTCCTGTTTGGCTTTAGGCTATAAATAAACCAAATTTCATTCTCATGTTGCATAAGTTACAACAAGAAAAATTAGAGAGGCTAAGTAGAATAGAAATTGAAGATGAGTAAACGTATTAGTACTGTTATTTACTATGATAGTAAGGTTCGTGACACCGAGAATGGCGTTGTTTTTTATCAGAGAACACAACGCGATTGGTTGTTAACTAGAACATAGATTTGACAGAACTTCGTAAAAGACTTAGGCGCAAAATCTTCGGAACGACGCCAATGTGTGTTTTGTTTATTAAGTATCGATTTTGTGCTTCGGTTGATCCCGTGACATATGAATTATTTGATATCAAAGGTGGTCGTAGCTTAGAGCCGATGGTGTAGACTCATCTCGCTAATGGATCATCCTATCTTGAGTTATATGTACAATTTTCATCGCCAAATGAAGCATTTGCGACTTCAACATCTACTGCTGTTCGAGAAGAATACACAACCCCTACCCAACACTTCGTTAGTGGGAGGCAGAACACGGAAGCATCCATGTTTGGTGGCAGTATAGAATACACAACTCCCACATGACACTCGGTTAGTGGATGGGACATGCACCAAGATGGGTCGATGTTTGATGTTGGAAATACGTTGTAACAACCCATTTTCTGTGAGATCAGAACAGTAGTTTCGGGACCACAAATCCGAGCCAAAAATAAAATTTTATTTTATTTTATTTTATTTTATTTTATTTTATTTTATGGTTGGCATTGTGATAAGAAGGTCACATGAAAATTTTGATACAAAAATTTTACCGATTGTGTGTTTAATTAGGGAAAGGACTAAATTGCATAAAATGCAAAAGTTGAGTTCTAATAGCTATAGGTATCAAATAGCTATGAAATTCAAAACTTAAGGTCCTTATATGGTAATTAAACCATTGAAGAATAGCTAGTAGATATTTTAATGACTCATCCATGGAAAAATTAGAAAAGGGTAGGGACTAAATTGGAAATTAATAAAATTAATAGATGATAATTAATTAAAAAGAAAAGAAAATCATCTAATTTCATATCATCTTCCCAAATTTTCTATGGAAACCCTGGGAGAGAGGAATAAAACATTTTAAGCTTAAAAAGGTATGAAATCAAGTCCCGTTTTTAGTAATTTCTATATTTTTGGAATCGGGATAGTGTAATCTTTCTATTTAGGGGATTTATTTGAAAAGTTATCAAGGTATGAAATTTGGGTCATAGATGAATATGCTAAAAATTAGAAATTCATGATAGAAAATAAAAGTTATTCATAGATAAACAACTTTTACAAAGTAATTTTTTATGAAAACTTGATTTAGGGACTAAAATGAAAAAGTGGTAAAACCAATGGAAAATTCTGAAATTTGTGAAACGTATGTGCTGTAATTATAGGATATAAATTTTGGCTAGGCTTGGAAAAAGGGTTAAATTTCATGAATTTCATTTTCCGAGCTTAGGGACGAAATTAGAATTTTTGAAAAAGATAGGGGCAAAATGGTAATTTTACCTAGGATGTAATAGGATGCAAATGTATATGAAATGTGATAGATTAATAGTTAAATTTACCTATATAGATTCAGAAAGACCAAACACAGAACTAGATCAAGGAAAGCAAAACGTTTCGGATTAGTTGAAATTTAAATACGAACCATTTTCAAGGTAAGTTCGTGTAACTTAAATATGTATGTTGATATGCTTGAATTGAATTGTATGATTGTGTTGATATGAGTGAGATGATATACGTAATAAAATAGTCATAAGTTGTGAAATATGGACAAATTGTCATGTTCCGGTTGAATGTTGAATTTTGATGGATTAAGGTGATTTCTTGAATAAGAATAATATTGCATATGTTGCAGATAGAATTTAGCCCGAAAGGGTAATTCTAATGTAAGCCCTCTTTTTGTTATAGATTGGATTTAGCCCGGACGGGTAATCCAAATTAAGCTCTCTAGAGCATATGCTACAGATAGGATTTAGCCTAGACTGGTAATCCTGTTGTAAAATGTGTGGCTCAAGATTGAGCCCTTTTATTATGTACCCTAATGGGTACTTTTGCACATGAGTATACTAACCGAACATCCATTGAAATTTCAATGGTTCGACAGAAAAGAACGTTGAAGTGTGGAAAGGTGAAATTAATGGAAGCTTGTAATGTGATGAGCTCATCTATGTTTACTTTATATTTATATGAGGTTATGAGATTAACTTATTTGATTAAGTGTTCGTGTTTAGGTAAACTGTAACACCCCTCACCCGTATCCGACACCGGGATAGGGCTCGAGGCATTACCGAGATTTCACGTTCATAAACATATTAAATCAAGTCACTAAGTTGCGCTCTAATTTAAAACTTTTCAAATGTGTATATCCTTTCACTTAAACAGGCTTTCGATACCTAAAACATGTCTAGAGGCGGCGCGAGACAAAACCAAGAACGTTTGACAAACTTTGGGCACCTTGGAAAGTTTCCCTTATCTTAAAGTGTTACACGCCCGTGTAGATGGGCCGTGTGGACTCACACACCCGTGTGACTTAGGACATGCTCATGCCCTTCAGCCGTGTGCAACACTGACTTATCAACATGGCCGTGGCACACGCTCGTGCTGCCTACCCGTGGGCACACTTTCTTTTAGACACGGCAAGGACACACGCCCGTGTGGCCTACTCGTGTGCATTTTTGATTTAAAATTTTAAGTGCAGGGGACACATGGCCATAGCCCACACCTATGGGATGGAACCGTGTGTCACACACAGCCTAGATAAACGCCCATGTGTCCGACCATGTGGACCCTAATAGGCTATTTTCCAAGCCTTAAGTCACCCTTTCTACTCCTTATACCTAGTAGTTACCAAGTTCGAATGAAAACATGATTATACACTTGTAAATAATCTTGATAAAACTAATTGTATGGAAACCTCATATCATTGGTTTCATACATGAAAGGTTATTTCCCATTTAGTGTTTATGGGTTTTAATGTCACTTTAATTCACTCGAAATTGACTCGTTCATGTAACTCATTGCCAATTGGTAACAACCCATCACTTGTAAATAAAACCATACAAAAATTCGTAGGTCATAACCTACTTCAATTAAGCCAAATTTTCATGGCCATATACAAAAAGATAAACATATTTTTACATGCCTTCATTTGGCAAATCAAATGACACATATAACAAAATACTCAAAAATCCTATACATGTCATTGAACAAAATAAAAATGTCTTTATACCAAAGCTTGACTAGTTGATAGTATGTTGACTCTCCAATCGTCTTCCAGTCCTTATGAGTCCTCGAGCTCTGTAAAATATGGAAAAAGAGAGGGGTAAGCATTTACATGCTTAGTAAGCTCGAATAACCGGAAAGTAAACTTACCGAGTAATTATCATACATCCATATTTAAATCATGAAATCATCAATCATGAAATGATTCCCTATCACATGCACTCAATCAATGAGTTAGTCACATAACAAAGCATCATGTAATTTATGTAGGTGATCTCATTATTTATCATCTTATAGACATACATCATAATAATCTCGTTGAGTTTCTAGGAAATCTCGATGGAATAACCATTATCCTTCAATTCTTAAGAATGATCATTTCACATATATGCTGATACGTGATATTCGTGATAGGTTTTAAATATTTATAATGAATCGTTCTTGAAACTAACTATTATCACGATGAAGGAAAGTGTACCTATCAAACAGTAGTATAGCTTTAGCAAGACCAGATTGTCAAACCCAAAGGAGCTAAAAGTACTTGTGACAGCCCTAAAGTGACCCTAGTCGGAAAGCGGTTTTGGGACCCCTAAAACGAGTCACCAAATTATTTGAATATGATATTTATTGTCTAGAATATGTGATTATGAATGTGTGAAAGTTTTAAGCTTCGATTTAGTAAATTGCATGTGAATTTAGTCAATAGGACTTATGTGTGACACTTTTGAAATGTGATAGGTTAATCTATAAGGATCTATTAGTGCATGTAATCAAAGGGGTGGACTTGCATGTCAATTTCCCCCATTTAATTACTAGTGGCCGGCCATGACAAAGGGTGATGCGCAAAACATGTCATAAAACATGTTGTGTTAATGGTTTATGTTAGAAATGATAAAATAATAATGGTTAGTAGGATGATGAAAGAAAAAAAAAGAGATCATCATCCATGTTTCTTCCTAGCCGATTCTAAAGAAAAAAAAAAGAGAGAACAAGAGCATTCGGTGATGAAAACAAGTTGTGTTCTTTGATTATTCTTAGCCGAATTGAAAGGAGGAAGAAAGGAGTGAAGCAATCGGTCATCTTAGGTCAATATTAAGGTAAGGAAGTTGATACTAGTTCTTGAAATCCTAGTTGATATTGAGTGAGATATCAAGTTATTGTTGGTAACCCATGTTGAAATTGTGATTTTGGAATAAGTAAGGTTTTCGGCTATGGAGATTAATAAGGGTGATGGTTGTGTTTCATGCTAAATCTAGATGAACAATGGTAGTTGCTTACATCTTGATATTTATGAGTTCCTTTCTTGGTTCTACCTTAGGTCCATAAGTATGATTTACGTTTGTTATGTTACTCATGGTTAAAATGATTCGGCTATGGTTCATGTAAAAATAAAATATACATGATTTGGTATTAAATGATATTAGGTTATATTCGAACATAGAAAGAGTTTAGTTTGGTATGCTTATTACATGGTAGGTAAGATTTGTGTTTTGGATATATGTTTATATTTGGTTAATGATTTGTTCTTGTGAAGTATAAATTTGTAACATGAATTGAGTTGGAAGTTATTAAAATGTACTTGTGCATTCGGGTATATGATGAAAATATATGAGGTGGTTATAATCAACTTTGTGATTCGGCTCTTGCACATATATATATTTGCACATGATGTATTGGTATGACATATATATTATCTCAAGGTATATATTTATGTATGATGGTGTTTCAGTTATGGAGTAAACGATGGATGCGTATTGAGTTATAATATGTAATGCATTAGTTAGTAAAATGTATGCCATTTATATGTGGTATTAAGTATATAATTGGCCTCAACATAGACTTGCATATTCAGCCACATGAGATGGATTGGTGTTGCATGTATTCGATTAGAGGCAAGCATATTGATGCTTTTATCTTGGCTTAGATAAGCGGCTAAAAGAGAGCGTGGGCTAATATGTTGAGTTTGATTCATGATTTCATACACATGCGACTCTAATGTCTAATGTATATATGGGTTAAATACCTTGAGTTTCTCTTCTTGATGTTCAAGTGATTAAATCAATTTATTTGTTAAATTAAGCTCAAGAGCAAAGGGGAACTAAATCCGATAAAGGGAAGGAAAAAGTGGTCGAATAGCCATCGAAATCGTTCGACAACATCCGAAGTAAGTTTTCGAGTAACGAGACTTAGTTTACGATTTGATTAAGTCATGACGTATGAGCATAACAAATATACGGTGATATGATGATTCTACTTGAATTATATGTTGAGTTAACTAGTCTATACGTATGACGGGTAGCCGTATGTGCATAGAGATCGTGTCATAAAGCAAACTAACCCATGCTGTTTGTATGTGGCTAGTGAGCCGAAAATGGGATTGCTTAATACGTGACTTGTGTTTGAACTCTAATTATGAAAATGAAATATAGATGTGTCATGATTTATTGATATGTGCATGAATATTTGGATGATAACCGGGCTAAGTCCCGAAGGCATTTGCGCTAGTGACTAGTTCCGGGCTAAGTCCCGAAGGCATTTGTGCGAGTTACTATATCCGGGCTAAGTCCCGAAGGCATTTGTGCGAGTTACTATATCCGGGCTATGTCCCGAAGGTATTCGAGTGAGTAGCTATATCCGGTTAAATCCCGAAGGTACTTGGCTTGGGAATGAGCGACCTTGCTGTAATAGTTTCAATTAATACGCTCGTAAAATCCCAGCGATGAGGTACGTTTCGTATATGCTTTGAATTAGTTGATCCCTTACAAATAGTATTTACTCAGTCGATAAATGAGCTACCGGCCTTTGGCTAAGTTGATCTTTTGTGTATGAATATAAGGGTTGGTAATGTGAAGTAAGTATGATATTGAGAATTTGTGCATATGAAATTATTCGTTTAGCCATATGAATGTTACACTTTAGTTGTGTCAAATTTTATGGCTCAAAACTTACTAAGCATTAAATGCTTACTCCGTTTCTTTGAATCTCTATTTTATAGATTTTGGTTCGTCAGCTATCGGACTCGGGATTGTCGAAGTCGAAGTCGTCCACACTATCAAACCCCCTTTTGGTACACTTTTGGTTGAACTTTGAAATGGCATGTATAGGACTACCCTTTTTGTTGAGGGTCATGTACCCTTCGGTTTTGTATAAATTTGGATAGCCATGCGAAAATGGCTTATATATATATATTTTTAAGCATAATGTTATAATCATTTTGTATGTATATGGTTATTGAGAGGTGTGGATATGCTTGGCAATGATTGGCCATTGGAATGGTTAATCACGATCATACTTTGTGCTATATATGCAAAAGGGTTAGTTGAATCATGGAAACTGTGTAATAGGTAAAGTCTACCTTAAAGGCAGATGCTGACAGCAGCAGTGGTGTGAATTTAAAAAAAAAACACTAAAAATAGTAGGAATGGAATTAAATAATGAATAAATTATGTAATCGAGCCTTGATGAATCTACTTCCATATGGAAGAAACGAAACGGTCATATGAGTCGTATTTTAAGAGATATTCAAGTTTTCGTGCGACAGGGCCAGGGCTATTTCTGGATCCCGTTATCTGACTTTTGAAATTCATTATAAATTAACCAGAGATAATTAGAAGTCATTCCATATATGTATAGATTCCTTTTTGAGTCTAGTTTCATCAGAAACAAATGGCATAAGTATTGAAGCCCTGTATAAGGAGTTATCTAAGTCGTAATGCAGGAAGGTCAGGGTAGTCGAACCCTGTAATAGGGGAGACTTTAACTAATAAACTGTACTAATTGGATTGACCAAAATTTCTAGAAAAATTTTTTTGGATGGATATATGAGTCTAGTTTCAGGGAAAAATTACGAAACTGATTTTCGAGTTTTGGAACTCAAGATATGATTTTTAAGGTGACAGTGACGCAGTTAGTCAGCTGTCTAGAAATTTTTAAAATGGACTGTGAAAATAAGTGAATTTAGTATGTGAACCCCTCGTGTCCGACTCCGGGAACGGTCTCAGGTATGGGTGTTACAACTAAATTGGTATCAGAGCTCCGGTTTAGTCGATTCTAGGACTACCGTAATACGTTTGGGTCTAGCTATACATGCCATTATGTGATTATTTGATAGTGTGGTGATTTCTGACATTTGCAAATGTGTTTACTTATAGTAATGGATCCCGATCCCAATCGAGCGGTAGCTGATGATCTTGAGAGTGTAGCGCCTGCTCCCGCACAAGGGACAGCTCCGGCGGACTCTCAACCTATTGCTAGTAATCCGAATGTTGGAGCTAGACAAGCTTTCTATAGCGTGATGAATGATTGGTTCAACCAATACATTCGAACTAATACGGCTGTTCCACAACCTCCATTCCCGAATAATACCACCCCCACACCTACAATACCTCCGGTAACTGACCAAATAAGGTCAAATAAGCCCTAGTTGACAGAATCCGAAAACACGGAGCTACTGAATTGAAAGCTACTGACAGTGATGATGCCGAGCAAGCTGAATTTTGGTTGGAAAACACTATTCGGGTACTTGATGAGCTATCTTGCACACCCAATGAGTGCCTAAAGTGTACTATCTCCTTGCTACGTGATTCTGCCTACTATTGGTGGAATACGTTGACTTCTGTTGTGCCCAAAGAGCAAGTAACTTGGGAGTTTTTCCAAACCGAGTTTCGAAAAAAGTATATTAGTCAGAGATTCATGGATCAAAAACGGAAGAAATTTCTTGAACTTAAACAAGGTTCCATGTCGGTTACCGACTATGAACGAAAATTTGTAAGGCTTAGCCGGTACGCGCGAGAATGTATTTCTTCAGAAGCTGTGATGTGTAAACGTTTCGAAGATGGACTGAATGATGATATAAAGCTGTATGTTGGCATTTTGGAAATTTGGGAATTTGTGGCACTTGTCGAGGGAGCCTGCAAAGCCGAGGAGCTCAGTATGGGGAAAAGAAAAGTTGAGGTGGGAGCAAAGGAGTTTCGTAAGAGGTCTTCGGGGAAGCCCTTCCAACAGTCATCGAAGAAATTTAGAGATGGCTTAGGCCGGTCTAGAGACACTTCGGGCTTTTCTAGACGAGATCGTGATCGACCCCCTGTGGGTACACGAGCCACTTCGATCGCCAGTGTTGGAATTGATCGTCGAGACAGAACGGAGTGCCAATATTGTGGTAAATGGCATTCGGGGAGTTGTAGATCCCATGACCGATCCTGTTACAAGTGCGGATCAGTTGACCACTTTATTAAAGATTGCCCGAGGTTGTCTGAGGAGAATGTAAACCAGAGTGGGAAACCGGGTGCTACCACTGCTCGAGGTAGACCATCTAGAAACATGGGAAATCCTAGTGGTGGTCAGAGAGGATCTAGAGATGATACAACCAGATCTGAGGCTCGGGCTCCTGCTAGAGCTTATGCTATACGCGCACGCGAGGATGCTTCCTCGCCAGATGTTATTACCGGTACTTTTACTCTCTTTGATACTAATGTGATTGCTTTGATTGACCCTGGTTCTACTCATTCTTATATATGCGAAACCTTAGCATCCAGTAAGACTTTACCTATTGAGTCTACTGAGTTCGTAATTCGGGTGTCAAATCCCTTGGGTCGTTACGTGCTTGTCGACAAAGTGTGTAAGAAATGTCCCTAGTAATTCGAGGTTCCTGTTTTCCAGCGGACTTGATGCTTTTGCCGTTTGATGAATTTGATGTTATTCTCGGTTTGGATTGGTTGACTGTGCATGATGCGGTTGTGATTGCAAAAGCAAGACTATTGATTTGAGGTGCGCAAATAACGAGATAATCCGAGTTGAGTCTACGGACTTAAAGGGGTTGCCAGCTGTAATGTCATCAATGTTGGCTCAGAAATATGTAAGAAAGGGTGCGAAGCATACCTTGCGTATATACTTGATGACAAAGAGTTAGAAAAGAAACCCGAATCTGTACCGGTGGTTTGTGAATACCCAGATGTTTTTCCCGAAGAATTACCGGGTTTACCACCTGTTCGGGAGGTAGAGTTTGGTATTGAGCTTGTACCCGGGACTACGCCGATTTCGATAGCTTCGTATCGTATGGCACCAACCGAGTTAAAAGAGTTGAAAGCTCAGTTGCAATAATTGACGGATAGAGGTTTCGCTCGACCAAGTTTCTCACCTTGGGGTGCACCAGTATTGTTTGTGAAAAAAGAAGGACGGAACCATAAGGTTGTGCATCGACTACCGTCAGTTGAATAAAGTGACAATAAAGAATAAATATCCGTTACCACGTATTGATGATTTGTTTGATCAACTAAAGGGAGCCTCAGTGTTTTCAAAGATAGATTTGAGATCGGGTTATTATCAGTTGCGAATTTGAGATTCGGATATACCCAAAACTACTTTCAGAACGAGATACGGCCACTACAAGTTCTTAGTGATGCCGTTTGGGCTTACTAATGCCCCTGCGGTATTTATGGATTTGATGAATCGGATCTTCAGACAGTATTTGGACCGGTTCGTAGTTGTGTTTATTGATGACATCTTGGTCTATTCAAGAGATGAGACCGAACATGCCGAGCACCTGAGATTAGTGTTGCAAATTTTATGAGATAAGCAGTTATATGCAAAGTTCAGTAAGTGTGAGTTCTAGTTAAGAGAGGTGAGCTTCTTGGGCCATGTGGTATCCGCATCGGGTATTCGAGTTGATCCGAGCAAAATTTCAGCCATACTTAACTGGAAGCCTCCGAGAAATATTACTAAGGTTCGGAGCTTTTTGGGACTTGCCGGTTACTACTGACGGTTTGTAAAAGGTTTCTCGATGATAGCCACACCAATGACGAAGCTACTTCAAAAAGATGTTAAGTTCGAATGGACGGAAAAATGTCAGAAAAGTTTTGATCAACTGAAAACTTATTTGACTGAAGCCCCAATTCTAGTGCAACCTGAATCAGGCAAAGAGTTTTTCATTTATAGTGATGCCTCCCTACTTGGGTTGGGTTGCGTATTGATGTAAGAAGGTCGAGTTGTGGCCTATGCGTCGAGACAATTAAAGCCACATGAGAAAAATTATCCGACCCATGATCTCGAATTAGTTGCCATCGTATTCGCTTTGAAAATATGGCGACATTACTTATTTGGTGAGAAGTGCCATGTATTTTTGGATCACAAAAGTCTCAAATATTTGATGACTCAAAGAGACTTAAATCTACGACAAAGACGTTGGCTCGAGTTGTTAAAAGATTATGAACTTGTCATTGACTATCACCCGGGAAAGGCTAATGTGGTTGCGGATGCCTTAAGTCGTAAATCACTGTTTGCTTTACGAGCGATGAATGTACACTTGTCCGTTCTATCCGACAATGTGTTCGTGGCAGAATTAAAGGCCAAACCATTGTTGATTCATCAAATTCGTGAAGCTCAGAAAGTCGATGATGAATTGGTTGCAAAACGGGCTGAATGTGTTCCGAATATGGAATCAGAGTTCAAGTTGATGATAATGATTGTTTGAGGTTCAGAATCGTTTGTGTGTTCCAAGAAATTCAGAACTCATTTCGATGATTCTGAACGAAGCTCATTGTAGCCGAATGTCAATTCACCCGGGGAGTACGAAATTGTACAACGACCTAAGACGTCAGTTTTGATGGCATGGTATGAAACGAGACATCTCCGACTTTGTTTCAAGATGTTTAATATGTCAACAAGTGAAAGCGAAACATCATGTGCCTTCAGGATTACTTCAGACGATCATGATACCCGAGTGGAAATGGGATCGAGCCACAATGGACTTTGTGTTCGACTGCCATTGTCAGCAAGTAAGAAGATGCGATTTGGGTTGTTGTTGATAGACTGACTAAGTCGGCCACTATCCGTGCGTACAT